>NC_042980.1:38879609-39179609 GCF_901001165.1 Salmo trutta
GAGGCTATATACAGGGGGTACCAGTACAGAGTCAATGTGGAGGCTATATACAGGGGGTACCAGTACAGAGTCAATGTGGAGGCTATATACAGGGGGTACCAGTACAGAGTCAATGTGGAGGCTATATACAGGGGGTACCAGTACAGAGTCAATGTGCGGGGGCACCGGTTAGTTGAGGTAATATGTACATGTAGGTAGAATTAGAGTGACCATGCATAGATAATAAACAAAGAATAGCAGCAGCATAAAGGGGGGGGGGGTTTAACGGCCGTCGAAAGGAGTAGAACAAGGCGCAGCGTAGTGAGTGCTCATCATTAACTTTTAATAGAACACTTTCAACAAAACAAGAAAACGAACGACAGCTAAACAGTTCTGTCAGGAACATGAACTAAACGGAAAGTAACCACCCACAAAACCCAAAGGAAAACAGGCTGCCTAAGTATGGCTCCCATTCAGAGACAACGATATACAGCTGTCCCTGATTGAGAACCATACCCGGCCAAAACAAAGAAATACAAAACATAGAAAAAAGGACATAGAATGTCCACCCTAGTCACACCCTGGCCTAACCAAAATAGAGAATAAAACCCTGTCTATGGCCAGGGCGTGACAGGGGGGCAATGCAAATAGTCTTGGTAGCCATTTGATTAGCTGTTCAGGAGTCTTATGGCTTGGGGGTAGAAGCTGTTGAGAAGTCTTTTAGACCTAGACTTGGCGCTCCGGTTGCCGTGCGGTAGCAGAGAGAACAGTCTATGACTAGGGTGGCTGGAGTCTTTGACAATTTTTAGGGCCTTCCTCTGACACTGCCTGGTATAGAGGTCCTGGATGGCAGGAAGCTTGGTCCCAGTGATGAACTGGGTCGTACGCACTACACCACCGTGTTGATGATCAATGTGGCGGATGTGTTGTTACCTACCCTTACCACCTGGGTGCGGCCCGTCAGGAAGTCCATGATCCAGTTGCAGAGGGAGGTGTTTAGTCCCATGGTCCTTATCTTAGTGATTAGCTTTGAGGGCGCTATGGTGTTGAACACTGAGCTATAGTCAATGAATAGCATTCTCACATAGGTGTTCCTTTTGTCCAGGTGCGAAAGGACAGTGTGGAGTGCAATAGAGATTGCATCATCTGTGGATCTGTTGGGGCGGTATACAAATTGGAGTGGGTCTAGGGTTTCTGGGATAATGGTGTTGATGTGAGCCATGACCAGTCTTTCAAATCATTTCATGGCTACAGACGTGAGTGCTACGGGTCGGTAGTCATTTAGGCAGGTTATTTTAGTGTTCTTGGGCACAGGGACTATGGTGATCTGCTTGAAAGATGTAGGTATTACAGACTGGGTCAGGGAGAGGTTGAAAATGTCAGTGAAGACACTTGCCATTTGGTCAACGCATGCTCGGAGTAAACGTCCTGGTAATCCATCTGGCCCTGCGGCCTTGTGAATGTTGACCTGTTTAAAGGTCTTATTCACATCGGCTATGGAGAGCGTGATCACACAGTCGTCTGGAACAGCTGATGCTTTCATGTATGTTTCAGTGTTACTTGCCTCGAAGCGAGCATAGAAGTGATTTAGCTTGTCTGGTAGGCTCGTGTCACTGGGCAGTTCGCGGCTGTGCTTCCCATTGTAGTCTGTAATAGTTTGCAAGCCCTGCCACATCCGACGAGTGTCGGAGCCGGTGTAGTACGATTCAACCTTAGTCCTGTATTGATGCTTTGTCTGTTTGATGGTTCGTCGGAGGGCATAGTGGGATTTCTTATAAACTTCCGGGTTAGAATCCCACTCCTTGAAAGCGGCAGCTCTACCCTTTAGCTCAGTGTGGATGTTGCCTGTAATTCATGGCTTCTGGTTGGGGTATGTACGTACAGTCACTGTGGGGACGACGTCATCGATGCACTTATTGATGAAGCCAGTGACTGATGTGGTGTACTCCTCGTGGTGTGTGATGGAGCGTAACGGTGAGGTAACGTGGTGTGTGATGGAGTGTATCGGTGTGGTAACGTGGTGTCTGTGTGTGTGTGCTGAGATTCAGCTGTAAATTAGACTGTATTGCTGATAATCACTGTGTGGAATTAAAGTCAACCCGACTACCACACTCACTAATAGATGTTCTGTCATGTTTCATTGCTGCCAATGCCAGGATGCTTATATTGACATTATATTATATTGACATAATTCATCTCGCTGTCACTCCCAGCCCCAAGCTCTGGCTTCGGCACCAGCGCTTAGCTCCAGCCCCATTCCTGGCCCCAGCCCTTGACCCCCTTCCCAACCCCTCAATTCCCCATCCCCACCCCAGCTCTTTGCCCAGCCCAATGCGTCCTCGTTCCAGCCCTAATTCCCTCCCCACAACCATCCCCTTTCCCCCCATGCTACTCAACACCCCCTCAACCCCCCCATCCCATCCCTGGCCCCCATGTATCCTCATCCCTGGGCTACCAGCCCAGTCGATAAGCCCAGCCGGGGGGGGATAACGCTGCAGCTGTCTGGGCACTACCAGGGTCCATGGTGCTGTTAAAGCCTGGTGCTTACCGATGCCGCAAATACAGCCAGGACGGAAAGGTCAGGTCGCCCAGCCCCCGTCATCACCAGACCCCCGTTAATCATTTCCCCCCCAACAGGCTCATGGAGCCAGACCCTCCCTGGGTTACACCAGAGCCCAGCTGATCCCCTGGAAGGGGAATCTTTCGAACCTTTGAACCGGCCAGAGCTCCAGCACACTGACATGGATCCCTTGATAGAGATTGCTTTGATGGACCGGCCGTGACACAAGGTCACCAGGAGGAGGGACCCAAATGAGCAATCAGAGGTAATGGAAATTGAGGAAGTCATTTTGGAAAACATTGAGTGAGCTGTTGTGGATGCAGGCTTTTGTTCTAGCCAAGCATTAACATACGTACAGTACCAGTCAAAAGGTAGGACACACCTACTCATTCAAGGGTTTTTCTTTATTTTTACTATTTTCTACATCTCCTCTCCAGGGTTGACCACAACAGAGAGGACATCAATACTGAAATGGGTATACCCAAGAGGATACTCGTATATCATATACACACATCTCCTCCCACCAGCCTCCTCTGGTGTCAATGCATACTGAGTATGTGTCATATGCGTCGTAAGGGACAGACCAAGGCGCAGCGGGTATAGTGCTTATCTTCTTTCTTTATTTTAAAGAGAACTCTCAAACAAAATAAACAAAATGAGGAAACAGTTTCGTAAGGCACACAGGCTATACAGGAAACAACCACCCACAAAAACACAGGAAAAACAGGCTGCCTAAGTATGGCTTCCAATCAGAGACAACGAAAGACACCTGCTTCTGATTGGAAGCCATACTTGGCCACACATAGAAAAAGAAACATAGAAATAGAAAACTAGAACCAAAATCCCCTAGAACCAAAAAACCCCAAAACACACAAAACAAACACCCCCTGCCACGCCCTGACTATACTACAATTACAAATGACCCCTTTACTGGTCAGGAAAAAATTTGATCATATTACTCCAGTGCTAGCTTCCCTACACTGGCTTCCTGTTAAGGCAAGGGCTGATTTCAAGGTTTTACTGCTAACCTACAAAGCATTACATGGGCTTGCTCCTACCTATCTTTCCGATTTGGTCCTGCCGTACATACCTACACGTACGCTACGGTCACAAGACGCAGGCCTCCTAATTGTCCCTAGAATTTCTAAGCAAACGGCTGGAGGTAGGGCTTTCTCCTATAGAGCTCCATTTTTATGGAATGGTCTGCCTACCCATGTGAGAGACGCAGACTCAGTCTCAACCTTTAAGTCTTTACTGAAGACTTATCTCTTCAGTAGGTCCTATGATTAAGTATAGTCTGGCCCAGGAGTGTGAAGGTGAACGGAAAGGCTGGAGCAACGAACCGCCCTTGCTGTCTCTGCCTTGTCGGTTCCCCTCTTCCCACTGGGATTCTCTGCCTCTAACCCTTTTACAGGGGCTGAGTCACTGACTTACTGGTGTTCTTCCATGCCGTCCATGGGAGGGGTGCGTCACTTGAGTAGGTTGAGCCACTGACGTGGTCTTCCTGTCTGGGTTGGCGCCCCCCCCTTGGGTTGTGCCGTGGCAGACATCTTTGTGGGCTATACTCGGCCTTGTCTTCGGACGGTAAGTTGGTGGTTGTAGATATCCCTCTAGTGGTGTGGGGGCTGTGCTTTGGCAAAGTGGGTGGGGTTATATCCTGCCTGTTTGGCCCTGTCCGGGGGTATCATCGGATGGGGCCACAGTGTCTTCTGATCCCTCCTGTCTCAGCCTCCAGTATTTATGCTGCAGTAGTTTATGTGTCGGGGGGCTAGGGTCAGTCTGTTACATCTGGAGTATTCTCTTGTCTTATCCAGTGTCCTGTGTGAATGTAAATATGCTCTCTCTAATTCTCTCTTTCTTTCTCTCTTTCTCTCGGAGGACCTGAGCCCTAGGACTACCTGGCATGATGACTCCTTGCTGTCCCCAGTCCACCTGGCCATGCTGCTGCTCCAGTTTCAACTGTTCTGCCTGCGGCTACGGAACCCTGACCTGTTCACCGGACGTGCTTGTTGCACCCTCGACAATTACTATGATTATTATTATTTGACCATGCTGGTCATTTACGAACATTTTAACATCTTGACCATGTTCTGTTATAATATCCACCCGGCACAGCCAGAAGAGGACTGGCCACCCCTCATAGCCTGGTTCCTCTCTAGGTTTCTTCCTAGGTTTTTGGCCTTTCTCAGGAGTTTTTCCTAGGGAGTTTTTCCCAGCCACCGTGCTTCTTTCACATGCATTGCTTGCTGTTTGGGGTTTTAGGCTGGGTTTCTGTACAGCACTTTGAGATTTCAGCTGATGTACGAAGGGCTATATAAATAAATTTGATTTGATTTGATTTTTGATTTGATTTGAGGATGTGACAGTACCTCCCCCCCCCCAAAAGGTGCAGACCCCGACTGCACCTCCAAAACAAAAAAACTTTCATTGTGTACCTATGATGAAAATTACAGGCCTCTCTCATCTTTTTAAGTGGGAGAACTTGCACAATTGGTGGCTGACTAAATACTTTTTTGCCCCACTGTATCTGTGACTAACAGATGCATTATCTGTATTCCCAGTCATGTGAGATCTAAAGATTAGGGCCTAATGAATTTATTTCAATTGACAGATTTCCTTATATGAACTGTAACTCTGTAAAATCATTGAAACTGTTGCATGTTACATTTGTTTTTGTTACGATGGAAGCAGTCAATATGGGCACCTCATATGACTGCCTTCATTGAATGTAACTTGATTTAGTTTTATCTGTAAGCATGTGTTCCATATATAAACAATTGAATCACCTTGTTTCCAAAGAGAACTCCTAATCACCTTACAAACTAATGTGACAGTTAATGAATGCATTATGAAACTTCCTCTAAATGTCCCTAATAGAAATTCTCTAACACTAGATTTGAATGATATCCTTATCATTGAATGTATGTATGCTGTAAATAAACTGTGCTTTCAGGGTTGACCACAACAGAGAGGACATCAATACTGAAATGGGTATACCCAAGAGGATACTCATATATCCTATACACACATCTCCATATCTCTTTTCTAGTCAATTCTGTTGTCGTGACGATGCAGTAAAGTGATGTAGGTCTATGAGGCAGCAAAGCCCTGGTCATTTAACCCAGTGTTGTGTTTCCTGCCTTAAATCCCTGGACAGGTTGGTGGAATGGTTCCCCCAGCCTTCTATCGTTGGTTTGGGTGCTTTATTTGGAAACCACAGGGCTGCTAATTACTGTAGGTTGGTTCCCTTTGTCAGACTCAAGAAAGAGGTCCACATGTATTAGGACATCTCTCTATCTCCCTGTATCGCCTCTCCTCTCATTTCTCCTCTTCCCTTTCTCCCTTCATTTCCACTGCCCCAGTCCTTCTCTCTCTCCCCTGCCCCCTTCCCCAGCCCATTTCTCTCCCCTGTCCCAGACCCCAGCTTTCTCTCTCTCACCCTTGCCCCAGTCCCTCTGTCTTTCCTCTGTCCCAACCCTCTGTCTCAGCCAGCAGGACTACAACACTGCCGTCCCATCTGACCCATCTATCTGGTCCAGAGGGTAACCAGGCCCCTTCGCTTCGGCATGCGTTTACCTAACTAATTCTGTCTGCTGGAGGGCGAGGACAGCTGGTGCGGTGACACGTGGGGAACGGGGTCCAACGCAGAGGATATGGATCCCCCAAAGGTATGGCAGTGATTAGAGAAGGAGGAGGAGGGGTGGATGAGAGAGAGGGGCAGGGAACTGGACAGGGGGTGAGGGGTGCCATTTCTTGTGCCTGTCATGGAACGACTACCCCTCTTAACTGCCCTGCTATTTTAGTGGAGGGTGTGGAGGATGGTCTGGGGGATTCGTTCTGGCCTCAGACCACCCCTCATTATTATAATGTTTCTTTGTGTTCTTGTGGTGTGATATCAGCACGTCATTGGAGACTGAAACACTGTATTGTTGTTGCTTGAGAGTCTTACCCAACAGAAAATCAATGACAGGTGAGATACTGTGGTCCGGGGGGTCTGCTGCTGATCACATTAAGTCCTCCTCTCAACTGGAGGTAAAAACACCATCATAAAGGTCACCATTGATTAGGATCACCACCCTAATTATTGGTCAGTCATGGGGGAGAGCTCAAATGGAAAGGTCACATATAGTAGCATAGCATTTCTCTTTTCCTCAAGTCCTTACCCTATCCCCCTCTCACCAAACAGACACCACGCTTCAAAACATTGTGTGGACGCAACGTCTTGGTGCATGACTGATTGATCCAGTGTAGGGTCTGTTGTGGTGTATTCCTGTATGGACCATCAACAGTCTTCAGCCATCTTTCAGTACTTTCAGAAGTCATTTTTCTTGCTCCCCTCCTGGTTGTTACTGGTCCAACATGATGGAAGAGTTGTAAGCAAGGGTTCCAATACATAGTGTTCATGACAGTAGTTGTGGAACTTGTATGGTCAATCCTTGGCTTCTAGAACTTTTTTTGTTCCAAGAAAATAGATTTGAGCATGTTCAGGAGAAAACACTTCAGATTGAACCTGCTGACTATCTGCCTGACCACAAACTGGTCATTTCAACCCAAAATAATCTGTGATATCACCTTTTTTTCACCCAACTTTTAACCTACATCCAATGACATGGTGACATTCTATGTTGAATTCACGTTAGTTGAAAACTCAACCAACTGTAAATCAAAACTAGACGTTGAACTGACGTCTGTACCCAGTAGGATGTTACTATTGTTCTCCTCCTCAGAACGCCACATTTATTGTGCAAGTGCACCTGAATCCAGTCTTTCAGGGGCCCAAACTAATTAAAGGTCTAGACAGGTTTGCTGAAAAATAACCCTACCACCTAACTCTCATCAGCTAATTAGTCTTGTTTTCTTGGAGCTAAAACACCGTCACATTTTACCGATGTCTTTTGAAGAAAAGGTGGCCACAAACGTGTGACAATTTATGTTCTGAAGTCATGTGTCTTTGCTTGCGTGATGCCTAGTTTGTTCAATGCCCTATTGGTGGCCTATTTAGATGATCATCTATTTGATGGTCTCTTTGTTTGATGATCTAGTTGTTTGTTCACTTGTTTTGATGGGAAGCACTCACTCACTGACTAGGGGCAATATTCTGACTCCAATTTTCGTAAGTCTCCCATAGATGTTGATGAATGATTTTCGAGAAAGTCAGAAACAGCCCCCAGGAACGTAACAACGGCTGTCTTATAGTTATACAGTTGACTGACACTGCTTTTCCTAACTAAGTAACTTTCCTACTGAGTTCCACTCACTTTGATTTCATGCTTTTCAGAGTCTTCAAGAAAGGCCTAGTCTTGATAATTATATTACAGGTCTCATGTGCTTCTCATATACAGTACCAGTCAAACGTTTGGACACACCTACTCATTCAAGGGTTTTTCTTTATTTATACTATTTTCTGCATTGTAGAATAATAGGGAAGACATCAAAACTATGAAATAACACATATGGAGTCATGTAGTAACCAAAAAAGTGTTAAACAAATCAAAATATAGTGCTTGATTTTTGCGACTGCACTTGAAGAAACTTTCAAAGTTCTTGACTGACATCCATGTGTTAAAGTAATGATGTACTGTTGTTTCTCTTTGCTTATTTGACCTGTTATTGCCATAATATTTATTTTTATTTTGTTTAACTAGGCATGTGTGTTGGACAGATACGGTTTGGACATAGAAAAGACAACCACCTTAACATTATGTAAGTGGGCCAGAAGCAACACAGACACATGCACAGCCAGTGAAGTATATCAACTTCGCTTCTTCTCCATTGATTGACTCCAATCAGTCCCTTCTCAATTTAACCTGTCTGGGCTAGGGGGCAGTATTTTCATGGCCGGATGAAAAACGTACCCAATTTAAACAGGTTACTACTCTGGCCCAGAAACTAGAATATGCATATTAGTAGTATATTTGTATGGAAAACACTCTGAAGTTTCTAAAACTGTTTGAATGGTGTCTGTGAGTATAACAGAACTCATATGGCAGGCAAAAACCTGAGAAAAAGTCAACCAGGAAGGGGAGGATCTGAGAATTGTAGTTCTTCTTTCTAGTCCCTTTCGAAACTACAGTATCTGTGTGGTTACGTTGCACTTCCTAAGGCTTCCATTGGCTGTCAAAAGCCTTCAGAAAGTTGTTTCAGCCTTCTCCTGTTACTGGGCAGATAATAGGAGCTCAGTTACTGAGTGGACTGCCTGTGGACGAAGGGATTGGATATGCGCGGTCACACGAGCACGCCGTTCCTTCTTTTTCTCCTTGAATGAATACGCTATTGTCCGGTTGGAATATTATCGCAATTTTACGTAAAAAATACCATAAAGATTGATTTTAAACAGCGTTTGACATGCTTCTAAGTATGGTAATGGAACATTTTGACTTTTCGTCTCTGGTACCGCGCTCGCGCGTTATGCCTTTGGATAGTGCTCTGAACGCACGAACAATACGGAGGTATTTGGACATAAATATGTATTATTTTGAACAAAAACAACATTTCTTGTGGAAGTAGCAGTCCTGGGAGTGCATTCTGACGAAGATCAGCAAAGGTAAGAGAATATTTCTAATACTAATTCTGAGTTTAGGTTGCCCCGAACTTGGCGGGTGTCTGTATAGCTCTCTGTGATGGCTGAGCTATGTACTCAGAATATTGAAAAATGTGCTTTCTCCGTAAAGCTATTTTAAAATCTGACAAAGCGGTTGCATCCAGGGGTAGTCTATCTATAATTCTTTAAATAATTTTTATATATTTTGTCAACGTTTATGATGAGTATTTTTGTAAATTGATGTGCACATTCACCGGACGTTTTGGTGGGAATACATTTTCTGAACATCACGCGCCAATGTAAAATGCTGTTTTTGGATATAAATATGGACTTTATTGAACAAAACATACATGCATTGTGTAACATAATGTCCTAGGAGTGTCATCTGATGAAGATCGTCAAAGGTTAGTGCTTAATTTAGCTGTGTTTTGGGTTTTATTGTCACATGTCCTTGCTTGGAAAATGGCTGTGTGATTATTTTTGTCTATGTACTCTCCTAACATAATCTAATGTTTTGCTTTCGCTGTAAAGCCTTTTTGAAATCGGACAATGTGGTTACATCAAGGAGAAGTGTATCTTTAAAATGGTGTAAAATAGTTGTATGTTTGAGAAAGTTGAATTATGACATTTTGTTGTTTTTGAATTTGCCGCCCTGATATTTCACTGGCTGTGTCCCACAGGTGACAGCTAGCATCCCACGTAGCCCATAGAAGTTAATTAATGAATAACTTGTTCTTTGTGGAAATATTTCAATTACTGTAGTTGATAATATTGGACTTGGTGTAATCAGATATGCAATATTATCCATCCTCGAGGATCAATTTTACATAAAGACTTCCATGAATGAGTGTTTTGTGTGAGCAACTAGACTTTCAATAGAGCCTTTTACCGTGCACTCTAGATTCCAAATTCCTGCAAACTTTTTATTTACATTTTATTTATCCAGGCGAGTCAATTAAGAACAAATTCTTATTTAGAATGATGTCCTGAAACGGACATTCACATGATCCTATTGGTTGCATCATATGTGTACACAGCCACACCATATTGGCGTATAGCCTCTGCAACCAGAGGAGCTCACTGACACTAGAGTTCAAAATGAACTGGTATTTTCCATCTCTGCAAGGACAGCCATGGGATCCCCCCTGCAAACCCACAGAGGGGCTTAGACAGGAGATGATCATTTGAGGCCATCCCTGGAGATGGGGGTTACAGAATGGGGTGAGTGGGGTACTAATGGATGGGATTTGGAGGGTTTTGGTTTCAAATTGGAGTAAATTTCGAAGGAGATCTTAAGAGTTCCCCAGAGCAAGAATAAGACAGGGGTAGACCCATAGACCTCCGAACAGGAATAGGACTGGGATAGACCTGTAGTCCTCAGAACAGGAATTAGACTGGGGTAGACCCATAGACCTCAGAACAGGAATTAGACTGGGGTAGACCCATAGACCTCAGAACAGGAATAAGACTGGGATAGACCTGTAGACCTCAGAACAGGAATAGGACTGGGGTAGACCCATAGACCTCAGAACAGGAATAAGACTGAGGTAGACCCATAGACCTCAGAACAGGAATAGGACAGGGGTAGACCCATATGCCTCAGAACAGAAATAAGACTGGGGTAGACCCGTTGTCCTCAGAACAGGAATAAGACTGTGTCGACCCATAGACCTCAGAACAGAAAGAGGACTGGGGTAGACTCATAGACCTCAGAACCATAGACCTTAGGACAGGAGTAGAACCATAGACCTCAGAATAAGAATGGGGTAGACCCATAGACCTCAGAACAAGAATAAGACTGGGGTAGACCGATAGACCTCAGAATAGGACTGGGGCAGAACCATAGACCTTAGGACAGGAGTAGAACCATAGACCTTAGAACAGGAATAGGACAGGGGTAGACCCTTAGACCGTAGAACAGGAATAGGACTGGGGTAGACTCATAGACCTCAGAACAGGAATTAGACTGGGGTAGACCCATAGACCTCAGAACAGGAATAGACAGGGGTAGACCCATAGACCTCAGAACAGGAATAGACAGGGGTAGACCCATAGACCTCAGAACAGGAATAGGACAGGGGTAGACCCATAGACCTCAGAACAGGAATTAGACTGGGGTAGACCCATAGACCTCAGAACAGGAATAGACAGGGGTAGACCCATAGACCTCAGAACGGGAATAGACAGGGGTAGACCCATAGACCTCAGAACAGGAATAGGACAGGGGTAGACCCATAGACCTCAGAATAGTAATAAGACTGGAGTAGACCCATAGACCTCAGAACAGGAATAGGACTGGGGTAGAACCATAGGCCTCAGAACAGGAATAGGACAGGGGTAGACCCATAGACCTCAGAACAGGAATAGGACAGGGGTAGACCCATAGACCTCAGAATAGGAATAGGACTGGGGTAGAACCATAGGCCTCAGAACAGGAATAGGACAGGGGTAGACCCATAGACCTCAGAACAGGAATAGGACCAGGGTAGACCCATTGACCTCAGAAATCCCTTGCTATGGTGGTATTGTAAGATAGAGAAGAGGAGTCTGAGATGGGAGAAAGGGGGGAGAGGGGTTGATGTTTTACTCAAGGAGGTATTTCACACCCTTTATTCTCCTCCATATCCATCCCCATTCTCCATCTCGCTGTACAGATAAGTGGAGTGACGACAGGTCTGAGGGTAGGTATGGAGTTACAGAATATTCTGGTCTGTTTTGATGTGTAGCTCATAGTGGATATTGTAGTCAAAGTCCAGGCTTTCACATAGGTGAGGATCATTAGTGTGGCCCTATCTCATGACAGAACGAAACACTCTTATAGCTACAAACTGTTTACTGTATGTAGGCAAACTCTGTTTTTCAGTTCCATTTTAATTACATAAACTTTATCTGCTCCTAATAGTGGCACACTCCAATTTAGTGCACACTATCACAAATCTGGACAGTCCCGAGACGTTGCATTGATCACGAGTCAACTTTACTGATAAACGTTTTAACAAAGAAAGGAACGCTTCTAAATCTCTGAATCAGAGCAATCAAGTACAGTATGTTACTAGTCTAAACTTCAATCAAGTACAGTATGTTACTAGTCTAAACTTCAATCAAGTACAGTATGTTACTAGTCTAAACTTCAATCAAGTACAGTATGTTACTAGTCTAAACTTCAATCAAGTACAGTATGTTACTAGTCTAAACTTCAATCAAGTACAGTATGTTACTAGTCTAAACTTCAATCAAGTACAGTATGTTACTAGTCTAAACTTCAATCAAGTACAGTATGTTACTAGTCTAAACTTCAATCAAGTACAGTATGTTACTAGTCTAAACTTCAATCAAGTACAGTATGTTACTAGTCTAAACTTCAATCAAGTACAGTATGTTACTAGTCTAAACTTCAATCAAGTACAGTATGTTACTAGTCTAAACTTCAATCAAGTACAGTATGTTACTAGTCTAAACTTCGCCCAGTAATGTTTTTGTTTTTGTTGAGGGATTGGAAGTACCCCCTTTCATCAATTGGAAGTACCCATCAGATATCAGTCGTATGGTTTTGTTTCCTGAGTTGTTTGTACTGTATGTATTTTGGCCGAGCCCATAGATGTGGTATGATACCTTATCCAGGAGCTTTCACTTGGTGACCTGCCACAAGACATTCTTTAGTTGGAACACTATTCAATTACCAAATTACATTTTGAGCTAAATGTAATTTCACCCAGTCCTTCCCAAACAAATGATTCAGAGAACTGCAGTTCCAAGTAATTGTGAGAAGGGTTGTTCCATGAAATGCCTGCCTTTTGCATCACTTTGATATTGTAGTCCTTTCCTGCAGTCAAATGACCAAATCTCCCTCTAGTGGCCTCTTGGGTGTAACGTTATTCATAATTAATTATTTCATAATTAATAAACACTTTTTTACAAATAAATGCCCAAAATCTGGTGTTTCTATGTCAAACAGTTTTGTTGTATTTCAGTTTTCTGTGATGTATATAAAGTGTAATATTGGGATGTAAACTCTATATCTGACATGGTACATGGTCTTCTGTTTGTTAAACCTGTAACCATGTGTGTGAGGTGTATACTTTGTTTCAAAGTAAAGTTGTTTAAGACTACCAAGAAACATTACGTGAGACCCCGATTTACCCCACTGCAGTAAAATTTTTAAGCGTCAATTAGTATTAACCACATGGGGAATTAAATACATGTTAAATATGAATATAGACTTGCTAAAATACATGTCCCTCCTTGCACCCTCTGTGACTTTTAGGAACATTTTAACCCACTTAACCCAAGTTTTCACCATCATTGTAAAGCCCTAGTTTTGTTGTAGGCAGCAGCATACCACCCTGCCTCCCACTGCTGTCTTGCCTCAGAAGCTAACCAGGATTGGTACTGGATGGGAGACCAGATAATGCTGGAAGGGATGTTGGAGGGCCAGTAGGAGGCACTCTTTCCTCTGGTCTAAAAAGATATCCCAATGCCCCTTTCATTTTCTATTTTATTTAACCCATTGAGATGGAAAAACTCATTTTTTTTCTGAAGTTGAACATGTGCTCTTTATGACAGGATGTTAAAATTAAGTGAAATCTAAAAAAAAATCTGGATTTTAACTTCTTACTGGACACTTTGTAACCTTTGTCAGTCCATAGCTCAAATGTTCTGCCATGTGCCATTTGGCATTACTGGGAACTGGAGAAGGAACCTCCTCCAGTCCAATAAATCCTATCATATTCAGTCAGTCGTTCCCATTGGGACAGGGTGTCACCACCCAAAGACATATGGGTGCCTAGTTGCCAAAACAGGTGCCCAGCCTGCCAAAGCAATATGTCTAGCTGTAGTTAGCCGCTGGACTCCCAGAAGTCAGTGAGGTGATTTGGAAAAGCTGCTGACTGAGTGATGGATCGTTGGTCTGAAATGGAAGACATCCTACTACGATACAGTCATGGGAAAGCAGGTGTAGACATGGGCCAAACGAGTTATTTAACTATGATTAATTGGTTGATCCCTGACAGGTTCCTCAAGATAGAGGGCTGAGGGGGGTGAGAGGGGCCACCTTTATGACTCACACACACACCAACTATATCAATTTTAATTTATGTCCATGAATGTTTCATATGTGCTTCGACCTGTCCCAAAATGAACATAGTTGGTTCAGAGCTTGTTTGGACATTTCAACCTGCGTGTCCTGATCGTGTCTGGTGTGGATGGACAGAATCAACAGGTGCGCTATGGCACACCCGCGTACCCGGTCTAGTCAGCATGTAAACACACACACCAACACACACACCAACACACACACCAACACACACACCAACACACACACCAACTACACAGAGCCGCGGGTAGTAGTTTGGGGGTGGGGGTGCTGCGATTTTTTTTCATCTGGGTGGGAGGACGACTGGAAAAATAGTTTTGCCTGCGCTGCAGACAGATATATCGGTCTACTAATACAGGACTATTAAAGGGCCAGTGCACTACTTTAGTGTAAAAAATATCCATTTAGATTTTTTTGATTTTTCAGGGGGTGACGTAGCAACCTCTGCACCCCTACTTCCCGCGGCTATACAGCTACCAATATATACAGCTATCAATATTAGTTTGATAAATCAGCCAATTATTTGCTTTAGTTGTCGGTCTATGAAATGATGTAGTAAAACGTTTTGTAATTATGCCTCATTACCTCTAGAAAATATGCAACAGGACATGGAAATAAAAGGACATAGAAACAGCCCAATGATAACAACAAGATCTAATCATCCTAGCCTTCCCTGTCAGTGATTCTGGTATACCTGTCAGTGATTCTGGTATCCCTGTCAGTGATTCTGATATCCCTGTCAGTGATTCTGATATACCTGTCAGTGATTCTGATATACCTGTCAGTGATTCTGGTATCCCTGTCAGTGATTCTTTTATACCTGTCAGTGATTCTGGTATACCTGTCAGTGATTCTGGTATACCTGTCAGGGATTCTGGTATACCTGTCAGTGATTCTGGTATCCCTGTCAGTGATTCTGGTATACCTGTCAGTGATTCTGGTATCCCTGTCAGTGATTCTGGTATACCTGTCAGTGATTCTGGTATACCTGTCAGGGATTCTGGTATCCCTGTCAGTGATTCTGGTATACCTGTCAGTGATTCTGGTATACCTGTCAGTTATTCTGGTATACCTGTCAGTGATTCTGGTATATCTGTCAGTGATTCTGGTATACCTGTCAGTGATTCTGGTATACCTGTCAGTGATTCTGGTATACCTGTCAGTGATTCTGATATACCTGTCAGTGATTCTGGTATACCTGTCAGTGATTCTGGTATACCTGTCAGTGATTCTGGTATACCTGTCAGGGATTCTGGTATCCCTGTCAGTGATTCTGGTATACCTGTCAGTGATTCTGGTATACCTGTCAGTTATTCTGGTATACCTGTCAGTGATTCTGGTATACCTGTCAGTGATTCTGGTATACCTGTCAGTGATTCTGGTATACCTGTCAGTGATTCTGGTATACCTGTCAGTGATTCTGATATACCTGTCAGTGATTCTGGTATACCTGTCAGTGATTCTGGTATACCTGTCAGTGATTCTGATATACCTGTCAGTGATTCTGGTATCCCTGTCAGTGATTCTGGTATACCTGTCAGTGATTCTGGTATACCTGTCAGTGATTCTGGTATACCTGTCAGTGATTCTGGTATACCTGTCAGTGATTCTGATATACCTGTCAGTGATTCTGGTATACCTGTCAGTGATTCTGATATACCTGTCAGTGATTCTGATATACCTGTCAGTGATTCTGGTATACCTGTCAGTGATTCTGGTATACCTGTCAGTGATTCTGATATACCTGTCAGTGATTCTGGTATACCTGTCAGTGATTCTGGTATACCTGTCAGTGATTCTGGTATACCTGTCAGTGATTCTGGTATACCTGTCAGTGATTCTGGTATACCTGTCAGTGATTCTGGTATACCTGTCAGTGATTCTGGTATACCTGTCAGTGATTCTGGTATACCTGTCAGTGATTCTGGTATATACCTGTCAGTGATTCTGGTATACCTGTCAGTGATTCTGGTATACCTGTCAGTGATTCTGGTATACCTGTCAGTGATTCTGGTATACCTGTCAGTGATGTATCGTGTGCAGAGTGAGCTGGTCTCAACTTTGCTTTAATTACGTTTACTCTTTGTCTTCTTTTTTTACCCCACCCTGAACAAATAAAATCTCTGTTTGGAGTTAAGAGTACAGTGCACTCTGAAGCCATTGGTTTAAATTATACCAAATATTGTAAATGCTCTTTCGGGTGTATGTATGTATTATTAGTGTATTCTGCAGAGACTGAATAATTAAAAAAGGCATCAGTATGTTTCAAAGGTGCTGAGTTAATTGCATTGAGGTTCAATGGAAACAGAAAAAAGTTTTTATGTTTTCGAATCATTTAATTGTGTGAATATAGCAGGTTCTGGTATATCTCCAGCCATCGCTGGTGTAAAGATGTATTACAAGTAGGGTCCTGAGTTTTTCCTGATCACATGACCTGACCTGCGAAAACGGCCGAGTTAGCCGAGTTTTTTTTTTAAGCAGAGGGAAGGGACTCGAAAAAGGAGACACCGAGCATCACTGCAGGGAGGGGGGAAGGGGGGAAGGGGGGGGACGAGTGTGAGTATTTATTACAAACACATGGGGGCGCTTTTGGACAAGAAACATATCGGTAGGTGAGAAGCCAGGGTTGAAAACTCACCTCTTTTCAATGTAGGCTACTGCAGTGTTATTGTATTATATTTGGTGATAATGCTGTAATTACAATAACTCCTCAGAACAACTAAAGTTTCATGTCACCCTAGACAATAAAATCCTATAGGATCAAATATAAAATCTAATTAGAATCCAAAAGAAAATCCTATCAGATTTTGGAGCCTATCCTTTAGGATTGTATTCTATAGGATATAATCATATAGGATAGAATCATATAGGATAGAATCATATAGGATAGAATCATATAGGACAGCACCATATAGGATAGAATCATATAGGATAGAATCATATAGGATAGAATCATATAGGATAGAATCATATAGGATAGAATCATATCAGATAGAATCATATAGGATAGAATCATATTGGATAGAATCATATTGGATAGCATCATATAGGATAGAATCATACAGGATAGAATCATATAGGATAGAATCATATTGCATAGCATCATATAGGATAGAATCATACAGGATAGAATCATATAGGATAAAATCATATAGGATAGCACCATATAGGATAGAATCATATAGGATAGGACCATATAGGACAGGACCATACAGGATAGGACCATATAGGATAGCACCATATAGGATAGCATCATACAGGATAGAATCATACAGGATAGGACCATATAGGATAGAATCATATAGGATAGGACCATATAGGACAGGACCATACAGGATAGGAACATATAGGATAGAATCATATAGGATAGGACCATATAGGACAGGACCATACAGGATAGGACCATATAGGATAGCACCATATAGGATAGCATCATACAGGATAGAATCATACAGGATAGGACCATATAGGATAGAATCATATAGGATAGGACCATATAGGACAGGACCATACAGGATAGGACCATATAGGATAGCACCATATAGGATAGCATCATACAGGATAGAATCATACAGGATAGGACCATATAGGATAGAATCATATAGGGTAGAATCATATAGGATATAATCATATAGTATATAATCATATAGGATAGGACCATATAGGATAGAACCATATAGGATAGGACCATATAGGATAGCATCCGAGGGGGCATATGTGATGAGGAGTCGGGTGCTTAGACCAGGACACCAATACGATTTGTTCTATACTCTTGTATATAAAATCATAGGATAGAATCCTATAGGAGTCCAATAGAATTGGTTCCAACATCAGATAGGATTTTTCTATTGGAATCTTGTATTAGAATCTTATAGAATCTTATAAGATACAACCATGTAGCATATAATCCCATAGGAGTCCAATAGGACTCAAAAATCTGATATTATTTTTCTATTGGATTCGAAATGGATCCTTGTATTGGAATCTTATAGATATTTACATTACATTCTAAAAGGATTTGTCCACCCTTTGAAGACATTTTATTTTGGTTCCAGGTAGAACCGTTTTGCCTTCCAGGTAGAACCCTTTCCACAGAGGATTCTACATGGAACCAAAAAGTGTTTTCCTTTTTTCTAAGAGTGAAGTTAACTTGGCTAATTAACATAGGGAGTACCCATCCTCCAACCTCTTAGACAATTACCTATGAAGGTGGACATTGAAATAACATTGAAATATGACATTTACATAAGGTTTCAGACCCTTTACTCAGTACTTTGGATAAGCAACTTTGGGAGCGATTACAGCCTCAAGTCATCTTGGGTATGACGCTACAAGCTTGGCACACCTGTATTTGGGGAGATTTTCCCATTCTTCTCTGCAGATCCTCTCAAGCTCTGTCAGGTTGGACAGGGAGCGTCGCTGCACAGCTATTTTCAGGTCTCTCCAGAGATGTTCGATCAGGTTCAAGTCCGGGCTCTGCTGGGCCAGTCAAGGACATTCAGAGACTTGTCCCGAAGCCACTCCTGCGTTATCTTGGCTGTGTGCTTAGGGTCGTTGTCCTGTTGGAAGGTGAACCTTCGCCCCCATTCTGAGGTCCTGAGTGCTCTGGAGCAGGTTTTCATCAAGGATCTCTCTGTACTTTGCTCCATTCATCTTTCCCTTGATGCTGACTAGTCTCCCAGTCCCTGCCGTTGAAAAGCATCCCACAGAATGATGCTGCCACCATCATGCTTCACTGTAGGGATGGTGCCAGGTTTCCTCTAGACATGATGCTTGGAATTCAGGCCAAAGAGTTCAATCTTGGTTTCATCAGCCAAGAGAATCTTGTTTCTCATGGTCTGAGAGTCTTTAGGTGACTTTTGGCAAACTCCAAGCGGGCTGTCATGTGCCTTTTACTGAGGAGTGACTCCTGTCTGGCCACTCTACCATAAAGGCCTGATTGGTGGAGTGCTGCAGAAATGGTTGTCTTCTAGAAGGTTCTCCCATATCCACAGAGCTCTGTAGCTCTGTCAGAGACACCATCGGGTTCTTGGTCACCTCCCTGACCAAGGCCCTTCCCCCCCGATTGCTCAGTTTGGCCAGGCGGCCAGCTCTAGGAAGAGTCTTGGTGGTTCCAAACTTCTTCCATTTAAGAATGATGGAGGTCACTGTGCTCTTAGGAACCTTCAATGCTACAGAAATGTTTTGGTACCCTTCCCCAGATCTGTGCCTCAACACAATCTTGTTACGGAGCTCTACGGACAATTCCTTCAACCTCATGGCTTGGTTTTTAATCTGACATGCACTGTCAACTGTGGGACCTTATATAGACAGGTGTGTGCCTTTCCAAATCATGTCCAATCAATTGAATTTACCACAGGTGGACTCCAATCAAGTTGTAGAAACATCTCAAGGATGATCAATGGAAACAGGATGTACCTGAGATAAATTCTGAGTCTCATAACAAAGGGTCTGAATACTTATGTAAATAAGGTATTTCTGTTTTTTATTTTTATACATTTGTTTTCGCTTTTTCATTATGGGGTATTGTTTATAGATGGATGAGGAAAATGTTGTATTTAATCCATTTTAGAATAAGGCTGTAACGTAACAAAATGTGGAAAATGTCAAGGGGTCTGAATACTTTCCAAATGCGCTGTATATTAAATAAAATAAATGTTAATATCTTTGCGCTACTGTAACTAATAATTTATTTTGCAAAGATGCTGTGAATTCTAAGGGGAAAGCCCCCCCCCCCCAAAAAAAAAATTATGTTAATGTAACATTGTATATAATATTGTATGTCATATTATAATGTATATTTAAAAGACAGGAAGTTGCATGAATAAGAATCAGATCAAATAACTCAAGTGAGTATTTTGTTGAAAAAAGATGTACTGTATTGGTGGTCGTACTGCAAATGAACGTACTGCAAATGCCTTGAATCACTCCCATATTGTGGTGGAATAAAACCGAAAATAATACAGAACTGTTGTTCTATATTATATATTACTGTTGTTTCCGATCAATATAAATGTTCTAATTAATGTTGCTGTATTGTACTGGAACAAATGACAACAAACTATAATTTAATGAATTAAATTAAGAAAGAAATTGTCTGGGAAAAATCCTTCAAGACTCATCAAAAACCTATAGGATCTAATAGGACAAAAATCAATCCAATAGGATTCTGATAGAGGTGACACACAATCCTATAGTAGCCTAGTGGTTAGAGCGTTGGACTAGTAAGGTTGCAAGTTCGAATCCCTGAGCTGACAAGGTACAAATCTGTCGTTCTGCCCCTGAACAAGGCAGTTAACCCACTGTTCCTAGGCCGTCATTGAAAATAAGAATTTGTTCTTAACTAACCTGCCTAGTTAAATAAAGGTAAAATAAAATACTGAAAACAAGCTAAAAATGCAGGTTTTCTGACAAATGCTCAGTGCTATTATTGGGAAAACTTCAAATATGAATTGAAGATGTCAGCTGAAAAAGAAAACAGAAAGTCAGATCTGTTCATCCAAGTAACAAGGGAAACAGCTACTTGTTTTTCTCAGACGGTTGAGATTCAGCGCATGACGGTCACAGAATACATTACATTGTCATAGCAGATGCTTTTATCCAGCAAATTCCTTTGTATTAAATTATGCCTTAAAGGGATACTTCGGGAATTTGGCAATTTGGCACCTTTATCTACTTCTCCAGTATGAAGGAAATAAATTAGAGGTAGTTTCACAAGCCAATGCTAACTAGCATCAGCGCAATGACTGGAAGTCTATGGGTATCTGCTAGCATGCTAGGCATTGTGCTAACAGTAGTTAGTATTGGTTCGCAAAACTACCTCTAACTTCCTTCATACTGGACACCGAGACATACAAATGTTATCCACAAGTTTATCCGACTCCAGGGAAGTAGATAAAGGGCTTCATTGTTAAAATCCCGAAGTATCCCTTTAAGAGACCAGTTGATCAGTTACCAGTACAGATCGTTATTCTGTCTGGAAAGTAACGGCAGTAAAGAGACCAGTTGATCAGTTACCAGTACAGATCGTTATTCTGTCTGGAAAGTAACGGTAGTAAAGAGAGATCTGAAGAACTCTTCAAATCGAATAGTCTCCTCAATCATTTCTTCAAAGCACTTATTATCTGTTGGCCCTATATTGCCACAATAGGGACCATTCATTAAGGAGAGAACTGGTTCAGTCTAATTGGATCTAATGAATTGTTCTCCCATTTCGGAATGGCTGCATCCACATTGGCTTCCTTAGAGGAATTCACTTGTTTCCTTCCTTTTGCATTGCATCATTGTCATGTCTGTTTAAGCTATGACTTTAAAAGGAGCATGTAATGCAATTATTTACTTCTGAAGTACCAAAGTCAAACCAGAGAGAGAAATGGAAGGGCAACAGAGAGATAGAGTAGTTTGTTGTTTTTATTTACACATAGAGAAAAGTTGACTTACTGGAAGTAAGCTGGTCACAGACAGCTACTTTGGCCCTCCACAGTGATATTACTTTACCTTCCTGGGTCACATTCAGCGGTGAGAAAATTAAAACGTTTTGAAACAGGGCCTTCCCTGTGGCTCAGTTGGTAGAGCATGGTGTTTGCAACGCTAGGGTTGTGGGTTCGATTCCCACGGGGGGCCAGTTCAAAAAAAATAAAAAATGCATGAAATGAAATGTATGCATTCACTACTGTAAGTCGCTCTGGATAAGAGCGTCTGCTAAATGACAAATGTAAATGCAAATGTAAAAGATACAACACCTGAACTTGTTGTTTTTGTTCAACATTGCAAATCAATTTGCTCAGGTACCCTAGTACTGAAGATCCCTGTGGGTTGCATTCAGTGGGAACAAGCTCCCTTTAGTTGGTTTATTAAAATCAAACTTCCTCAAAACAACGACTGATAAAGGTTTCATAAGGAAACAGAATAAACATTGAACAAAGGTCAGATTGGAGTGTTTGTCCTGGCTTCCAGTCAAAGGCAGCAACGTGTCCTTTACACAGCAACCTGGAAGCTCAACAATATGTCATGCATAAAGCAAGTTGTTATATCACTGTGTAAATTGATTCCATTCCAGATAATGCATTTAAATCTAGGCTGTTTGAGTTTTCTCTTTGACTCAGGCAATTTCTGAATGAAAAATAACCAGTCACTAGTCAACAAGGTATATGAGTAATAGAAGTGTCACACCACCCATTGTCCCTTGACTCTCCATCACAGCCAAGCCAAGCCGGCAACACCCGGTTTGAACTAAATGTTAGAATTTACCTTTCGTAGCAGGGTAGGAGAGCTTTCTGGCTAACACCTAACTCAGAGTCTGAAATGGCTCTTTGATGTTGTATGCACAATTGTCCATAATGAAGGGGGCTGTGCTCTTACTGGTTGTCTTTCTCACTCAAACACCCACACACACGCAGAGCCCCCGAGCGCTGCCCAGGTCCATTACAATGGTTGGATTTTGAAATCCAAACAATGAGAGGTCTCAACCTCTGAGGAAAAAAAATAAATTTAAGAGAACCAATCAAACCCATCTCACAATTTCTGAGTGAATATTGCATTAACAAACGGCCTCCTATCCAGACCAGTGTGGTAACAGCTCTCCTTGTGCTGAGTAATGTGGGTCGCATCAGCCAGGCTAGAAAGTAGGCAACAGGTTGGGAGAATTAAAGTAGCAGGTTAGGAGAATTAGGTTAAGGCTAGGAAAAGAGTTAGGGTTACATAAAATGAAAATAGATATATAAATAAATATCAAAAAAATAAAGGGAACACTAAAATAACACATCCTAGATCTGAATGAATGAAATAATCTTGTGAAATACTTTTTTCTTTACATAGTTGAATGTGCTGACAACAAAATCACACAAAAATAATCAATGGAAATCCAATTTATCAACCCATGGAGGTCTGGATTTGGAGTCACACTCAAAATTAAACTGGAAAACCACACTACAGGCTGATCCAACTTTGATGTAATGTCCTTAAAACAAGTCAAAATGAGGCTCAGTAGTGTGTGTGGCCTCCACGTGCCTGTATGAACTCCCTACAACGCCTGGGCATGCTCCTGATGAGGTGGCGGATGGTCTCCTGAGGGATCTCCTCCCAGACCTGGACTAAAGCATCCGCCAACTCCTGGACAGTCTGTGGTGCAACGTGGCGTTGGTGGATGGAGCGAGACATGATGTCCCAGATGTGCTCAATTGGATTCAGGTCTGGGGAACGGGCGGGCCAGTCCATAGCATCAATGCCTTCCTCTTGCAGGAACTGCTGACACTCTCCAGCCACATGAGGTCTAGCATTGTCTTGCATTAGGAGGAACCCAGGGCCAACCGCACCAGCATATGGTCTTACAAGGGGTCTGAGGATCTCATCTCGGTACCTAATGGCAGTCAGGCTACCTCTGGCGAGCACATGGAGGGCTGTGCGGCCCCCCAAAGAAATGCCACCCCACACCATGACTGACCCACCGCCAAACCGGTCATGCTGGAGGATGTTGCAGGCAGTAGAACGTTCTCCACGGTGTCTCCAGACTCTGTCACATCTGTCACGTGCTCAGTGTGGACCTGCTTTCATCTGTGAAGAGCACAGGGCGCCAGTGGCGAATTTGCCAATCTTGGTGTTCTCTGGCAAATGCCAAACGTCCTGCACGGTGTTGGACTGTAAGCACAACCCCCACCTGTGGACGTCAGGCCTTCATACCACCCTCATGGAGTCTGTTTCTGACCGTTTGAGCAGACACATGCACATTTGTGGCCTGCTGGAGGTCATTTTGCAGGGCTCTGGCAGTGCTCCTCCTGCTCCTCCTTGCACAAAGGCGGAGGTAGCGGTCCTGCTGCTGGGTTGTTGCCCTCCTACGGCCTCCTCCACGTCTCCTGATGTACTGGCCTGTCTCCTGGTAGCGCCTCCATGCTCTGGCAGACACAGCAAACCTTCTTGCCACAGCTCGCATTGATGTGCCATCCTGGATGAGCTGCACTACCTGAGCCACTTGTGTGGGTTGTAGACTCCGTCTCATGCTACTACTAGAGTGAAAGCACCGCCAGCATTCAAAAGTGACCAAAACATCAGCCAGGAAGCATAGGAACTGAGAAGTGGTCTGTGGTCACCACCTGCAGAACCACTCCTTTATTGGGGGTGTCTTGCTAATTGCCTATAATTTCCACCTGTTGTCTATTCCATTTGCACAACAGCATGTGAAATTTATTGTCAATCAGTGTTGCTTCCTAAGTGGACAGTTTGATTTCACAGAAGTGTGATTGACTTGGAGTTACATTGTGTTGTTTAAGTGTTCCCTTTATTTTTTTGAGCAGTGTATATATGCAGTAGCAGTCAAAAGTTTGGACACACCTACTCATTCAAGGGTTTTTCTTTGTTTTTACTATTTTCTACATTGTAGAATAATAGCGAAGACATCAAAACTATGAAATAACACATATGGAGTCATGTAGTAAGCAAGAAAGTGTTAAACAAATCAAAATATATGTTATATTTGATATTCTTCAACGTAGCCACTCTTTGCCTTGATGACAGCTTTGCACACTCTTGGCATTCTCTCAACCAGCTTCACCTGGAATGGTTTTCTAACAGTCTTGAAGGAGTTCCCACATATGCTGAGCACTTGTTGGCTGCTTTTCCTGATGCACGCAGTCTCCTCTGAACAGTTGATGTTGAGATGTGTCTGTTACTTTTCTGCATTTATTTTGTCTACATGTATTTGGGCTGCAATTTCTGAGGCTGGTAAATCTAATGAACTTATCCTCTGCTGCAGAAGTAACTATGGGTCTTCCTTTATTGTGGCGGTTCTCATGAGAGCCAGTTTCATCATTGCTCTTAATAGTTTATGCAACTGCATTGACTGACCTTCATGCCTTAAAGTAATGATGGACTGTTGTTTCTCTTTGCTTATTTGAGCTGTTCTTGCCATAATATGGACTTGGTCTTTTACCAAATAAGGGTATATTCTGCATACCACCCCTACCTTGTCATAACACAACTGATTGGCTTAAACACATTAATTCCACATATTAACTTTTAACAAATCAAATTCAATTTCATTTTATTTGTCACATACACGTGTTTAGCAGATGTTATTGCAGGTGTAGGGAAACGCTGTGTTTCTAGCTCTAACAGTGCAGTAATATCTAACAGTAATATCTAACAATTTCACAACAATACACACAATTCTAAAGTAAAGGAATGGAAATAAGAGGAGCGTGTCATCAGTCCGGTGCAACCTGTGCCGGCTCCACACACTGGCCCTGAAGAGTGTGTCACCAGCCCGGCACAACCTGTGCCGGCTCCACACACCAGGCCTACAGTGCACTTCCCCAGCCCGGTACGTCCTGTGCCGGCTCCACGCACCAGGCCTACAGTGCACTTCCCCAGCCCGGTACGTCCTGTGCCGGCTCCACGCACCAGGCCTACAGTGCACTTCCCCAGCCCGGTACGTCCTGTGCCGGCTCCACACACCAGGCCTACAGTGCACTTCCCCAGCCCGGTACGTCCTGTGCCGGCTCCACACACCAGGCCTACAGTGCACTTCCCCAGCCCGGTACGTCCTGTGCCGGCTCCACTCACCAGGCCTACAGTGCACTTCCCCAGCCCGGTACGTCCTGTGCCGGCTCCACGCACCAGGCCTACAGTGCACTTCCCCAGCCCGGTACGTCCTGTGCCGGCTCCACGCACCAGGCCTACAGTGCACTTCCCCAGCCCGGTACGTCCTGTGCCGGCTCCACGCACCAGGCCTACAGTGCACTTCCCCAGCCCGGTACGTCCTGTGCCGGCTCCACGCACCAGGCCTACAGTGCACTTCCCCAGCCCGGTACGTCCTGTGCCGGCTCCACGCACCAGGCCTACAGTGCACTTCCCCAGCCCGGTACGTCCTGTGCCGGCTCCACACACTGGCCCTGAAGAGTGTGTCACCAGCCCGGCACAACCTGTGCCGGCTCCACGCACCAGGCCTACAGTGCACTTCCCCAGCCCGGTACGTCCTGTGCCGGCTCCACACACCAGGCCTACAGTGCACTTCCCCAGCCCGGTACGTCCTGTGCCGGCTCCACACACCAGGCCTACAGTGCACTTCCCCAGCCCGGTACGTCCTGTGCCGGCTCCACGCACCAGGCCTACAGTGCACTTCCCCAGCCCGGTACGTCCTGTGCCGGCTTCACACACTGGCCCTGAAGAGTGTGTCACCAGCCCGGCACAACCTGTGCCGGCTCCACGCACCAGGCCTACAGTGTGCCTCCCCGCACTTGCCCTGAAGAGTGTGTCACCAGCCCGGCGCAACCTGTGCCGGCTCCACGCACCAGGCCTACAGTGTGCCTCCCCGCACTTGCCCTGAAGAGTGTGTCACCAGCCCGGTGCAACCTGTGCCGGCTCCATGCACCAGGCCTCCAGTGCGCCTTCCCAGCCCGGTACGTCCTGTGCCGGCTCCCCACACTCACCCTGAGGAGCATGTCATCAGTCCAGGGAAACCTGTGCCGGCTCCCCGCACTCGTCCACCAGTGTGTGTGTACAGTCCGGAGTCTCCAGCGACGGTTCACAGTCCAGAGCTTCCAGCGACGGTTCACAGTCCAGAACCTCCAGCGACGGTTCACAGTTCAGAGCCTCCAGTGACGGTTCACAGTTCAGAGCCTCCAGTGACGGTTCACAGTTCAGAGCCTCCAGTGACGGTCCACGGTCCAGAGCCTCCAGTGTCGGTCCACGGTCTGGAGCCTACAGTGACGGTCCACGGTCCGGAGCCTCCAGTGATGGTCCACGGTCTGGAGCCTCCAGTGTCGGTCCACGGTCCGGAGCCTCCAGTGATGGTCCACGGTCCGGAGCCTCCAGTGATGGTCCACGGTCCGGCGCCTCCAATGACGGTCCGCGGCCCGGAGCTTCCTGCGCCGGTACCATGGCCGGAGCCTTCCACTGCGCCGATGCCCAGTCCAGGCACGTAGCACCCGCTCAGTCCCGCTCCATGGCCGGAGCCTTCCTCTGCGCCGGTGCCCAGTCCAGGCACGGCGTCCAGGCACAGCGTCCAGCCCGGCTCCATGGCCGGATCCGTGGTCTGAGCGGGTGCTACGTCCCGCACCGGAGCCGCCACCGACGCTAGTTGCCCACCCTAACCATCCCCTTCTAGTTTCAGGTTTTGCGGTCAGAGTCCGCACCTTTTGGGGGGGGGATACGGTCACGCCCTGACCATAGAGAGCCCTCTGGGTTCTCTATGGTGTTTTAGGTCAGGGCTTGAATAGGGGGGTTTCTAGGTATTATATTTCTATTATGGGTGTTTGTATGGTTCCCAGCTAGAGGCAGCTGAATATTGTTACCTCTAATTGGGGATCATACTTAGTGTGTCCTTTTTCCCACCTACTATATGGGATATTGTTTTGTATGAGTGCCTATGTGCGCTACGTATTTCACGATCATTATATCTTTGTTGTTTTGGAAGTTTCACTATCATTAAAATGTGGAACTCTACTCACGCTGCGCCTTGGTCCAATTATTCATACGACAGTCGTGACAATAGTCAATGAACATCATTCTTACATAGGTATTCCTCTTGTCCAGATGGGATAGGGCAAAATGTATTTTATATATATTTATATACAGTACCAGTCAAAAGTTTGGACACAACTACTCATTCCATGGTTTTTCTGTATTTTTATTATTTTCTTCATCGTAGAATAATAGTCGTAGAATAATATATATATATATATATATTATTCTATATAGAGACACAAGCTTTAAGTATCCCATCTAGCCATGAACGCAACACCCCCCGCAAGCCTGCCTTGGCAGCGGTGACGTCACTAGGTCGAGTGAATTGAGGTGGAGGCAGCTACGAGAAAGGAATTGTTTTGGGAAACCAAAGAAAGTACGTGAATTAATTTTGTTGCGCTTTTGCTTACGACTCGACTGGTTTGTGGAAACGGTTTATTTTCGTTCTTGTTCGAGTGTGTGTGCTTCGTCTGTCCCCGTTGCCCGTTCTCGTTGGAGTGAACACAAAGGTAAGAAAAAAATGAACTGAGCGTAAAGTTGGTGTGGTCGCCCCGGGGTTATGTTTGTGGCGTGAACTATAGCCTATAGTCGCTGTATTTTCTTTTCACAAATGTAGCATTGCGAACTATGACAAGTCAGTGGTTATAAACATTATACACAGAAGTCTATTTATCGTTTGGTACAAGGCCTAGACGTGGACAATATTCATGGACCATTTTGTCAGAACACTAAACTAAACGTCACTTTCTGATTCTTTCGGTCACTGTGTCGTCGTGTCCACACACTGGCGTTACAGTTGTTAGGCTGTATGTGCGTTTTTACAGGATTGTTTAAATATGGTTAACGGGAATGCTTTTTTTGTTGTTGCCTTTTTACATGAAATAATAATGCACTTATTATTAGAAGTAGGCTAGAATATGCTAGTAGAGTATATCGTGTAAATTAACATTCGACTCATTGATTTGTATCTGTTGTGCTTCAACTGTCTGTAACCAAATATTGTCTGGTTTGCATTGTAGGCAGTTTTTTTTTCTGTTAAGAGTTCCTCTTACTTTCAGTTTTGTCTATTTTGTGATTTTCAGGTTTCATCAATTGGAGAACTGCTTAATGCTATCCCGTAGCCAATGACCTTTTCCGCAATTGGTCTACAATCGATTCAAAGCCTAGATTTCCGCACACATCTCATTCGTTGGTATGAGCATTTTGCTTCAACAGCTTCGCGTAGACAATTAAACAATCTTCATAGCAAACCTTTATCACACATTGAGGAAAATTATATTTTGTTGGCAGAAAAAAAGGAGCTTCACATTTTAGGCTACGATAGCCGGCAGGCATTACATACAGCAGTAACCTGTTTTGCAGTCAGGAAGAATGGTTAATGAACTTCTTTCACACACAGTCCAGACCAAAAGAGCAATGACTGAAACATCTAAAGAAATATAATTTATAATCCACCACTCTTTTGTCTACTAGGCTACTGTTTAGAAACCATCATTCAGCCCAATGCTGACCTTTATGCAAAGGAATGAACTCACACCACCACTCCACAGCACCCTTATGCTATGCCATCAGGCTTTCCGAGGTGTGAAGTGGTTTCATCCAGAGATACTGTACTTTACAGTCAGGCGTTAATCCCATTTTTTTTACCCGTGCTGCAAATGTCACATAAATGCCAGAACTAACACATTTAGCTCAGTGCTATGGACAGTAATATGAAAACGTTCCACTGATTAACAGACTCATAAGGAAATTTAGCTTATCAGCTTTGTTATCCTTATCAGAGCAGTTTTATGTGACGCGGAGGAAGGTTCTGTATCTGGGACAGTCAGCGGGTCAGGTGTAGTTTTGGGCCGCACCTAGCAGATACACCCCTCTGAGAGGTAGGTCACCATGGCAACCCAGTTTTTTACGGGACATGGTTGGCTGCGGTTGTTGCAATGACAGGTATGTAAATGAAGGTTTTGGCATTCTCTGTAGGCTTGTTGTTAAAGGTCCAATGCAGCTGTCTTTACCTCGATATCAAATCATTTCTGGGAACAATTACGTACCTTACTGTCATTGTTTTCAGATAAAATGCACTGTGAGAAAAGGGTCAATATCAGGGGATATCTATATTTATCTGGATACGCATGTCCTTCATTTCATATGGAGCTAGGATATTCTCCGTAATGGGACAGTTTCTACATGAGTCCAATCCGGACCTTAGAAATCTCCCTGCTACCTTATGAGTCCAGGGAGAAATCTGGGATGAGCTCCCTTCAAGACAAGCTTCTGATGCGCGTATACCCACTTACATATTTGTAGAATATTTTGATATCGCAAAAGGGTATGTGTCAACATGCTGACATATCTAAGCCTTTATACTTAGGCATGAACGAATCCACTTACTTTCAGAAATGTATCAAATCTGTAGTCATTATCTGATCATTTATGTATCCTTATATAACATTTTTAAATGATTTCAATAGATATCCTTACATGATCTGTACATCTTCAAATGTCTGCTCAAATAGACTAAATCTGACTCATGATCAGTGTCCAGCCTCCAAATTATTTAACCTTTTTATTTAACCAGGAAAAGCCCACTGAGACCCAGAGTCTCTTTTTCAAGGGAGACATGGCCAAGAAGGCAGCAACAATCAATACATTACATCATTAAAACACACAACATGATCCAGCCTAAAAAAAAGCATTTACACGTAACAGTCTCCTATCAATATTTTAATTAATTCAGTAACACTAACATATCTAGATGATGCATGGATTGTAGACTATTACTTGCCTCTGATGCACAAGAAGAGAAGGTAGTCTTGCCTAATAGTGTGAATGTCCTGGGGACATTAAGTAGCAACCAGCTAGCAGACCGGGTATGGTAACTGATGGTGAAGGAGACCAGACTACAGAGGTAAAGAGGGAGTTTACCCAAAAGGGCTTTGTAGATGAACACATACAAATGTATCTTTCTGCGCATATAAAGTGAGGTCCAACCTACCATTCGGAACAAGGTGCAATGCTGGGTGAGTGACTTGGCATTTGTAATAAAGAGCAAGGATGCACGATAAACAGAGTCCAGTCTCTGTAAGACGGAGGAAGTTGCATGCATATACAACAAGTCACCATAATCAATTACAGAGAGAAAAGTGGCCTGAACAAGCTTCTTTCTAGCCATAAGCGGGAAGCAAACCTTATTACGAAAATAAAAACCCAATTTCAATTTAAGCTTTGTCACAAGATTATCCACATGAACTTTAAAGGACAACTTGTCACCCAACCAAATACCTAGGTGTTTGTAGGATAACACTTTTTCCAATGGATAAGCCACCATATGTGACAATGCTAACCTTTTCTGGCAGAGTTCCAGCTCTGGTAAAGGTCATGAATTTAGACCATAAAGGGAGGCCTGCAGTGACTGAAAAGCAGTCTGGAGCTCCTCAACAACCTGCTCCAGAGAAGGAGTACATTAGTACATGACTGTATCATCTGCATATAGATGGAACTTTGCTGGTTGCATCCATTTCCCAAATCATTAATAAAAATTGGGAAAACAGGAGCTCAAATGGAACCCTGGGGCACACCTCTATTAATCTCAAGAAAGCTAGACTTGTGATTGTCAGTATATACACATTGTGTTCTGTCAGAAAGATGGTTTCTAAACCAGTTTACTGCCCCTTCACTGAGACCAATGTTTCTGAGTCTAGCTAGCAACAATTCATGGTCAACTGAATCAAAAGCCTTTGATAAATCCACAAACAGAGTAGCACAATGTTGCTTTTTATCAAGTGCATTAATGATGTAATTTGCCATAACTGCAGTTGTGATGCTGTGCCTCGATCTAAAGCCAGACTGAACCCCGCTCAGTATGTTCTTTTCAATTAAGTTTTTTAACTGTGAGTTCACTAGAGATTCATAGACTGGCCAGGATAGGGAGTTTGGAGATAGGACGATAGTTATTAGCATCTGAGGGATCTCCACCCTTTAGCAGTGGGAGGACATAAGCTGATTTCCAAATGCTGGGTATGGAATTGGTCAAGAGACTCAAGTTGAAAATGTGAGCCACAGGTTCAGTAATAATACCAGCTGCTATATTTAAGAGGGAGGGGTCCAGGTTGTCTGGACCTGCAGACCTTTGTGTCTATTGCCTTTTAGTGCTTTATAGACCTCAGTATAACAAACAGGCTCAAGGTTAAAATGGTTCACATGAGGGACTATATCATAGTTGACTGTAACAGAGCTTGCGTTAGAGGCCTGGGCCCCACCATTATCTAAAACTGAACCAGCCGATATGAAGTGCTTGTTAAAAACCCCTACAATATTGGCTTTATCCTTCACTTCATTAGAATCCGTCATTAAATGGTCAGGAAGGCCAGAGGATACATTAGAACCTGACACTGATTTGATTAGCTTCCAGAACTTGGTAGGGTTGTTTAGGTTCTCTGTGACTGCATTGAAATAGTCATCTGATTTGGACTTCCTGATCAATCCTGTGCATTTGTTTCTTAGCGCTCTGAAGGAGGCCCAGTCAACAGGAGCATTTGTATGTCTAGCTTGAGCCCAAGATATATTTCTCTTTCTAATTCATTCTGCCAAGTTATCTGAAAACGAGGGATTGTCTGGTCTGTGCAGTGCAGACACTAGAGAAGAGAACACATGATCGAGAGGAATAGGAAGCAGTTGCTTCACGAGCCTGATAATGCATGATATAAGTGATTTATAGTTGTGACTGCTTAATACCAAAAGTATGCCTTATTTACTTTGAGGAACTACTAAAATAGTGATTTTTGTCAGACAGCGTAGGCAGCAGCTCTGTAGAGACGAGGTGAGGACTCTGTAGAGACGAGGTGAGGACTCTGTAGAGACGAGGTGAGGACTCTGTAGAGACGAGGTGAGGACTCTGTAGAGACGAGGTGAGGACTCTGTAGAGACGAGGTGACGACTCTGTAGAGACGAGGTGATCAGTAATGTTAATAAGTCATAAGCAGTAATGGGCAGTCACTATCATCATAGGACTTTTATTAAGTGTTACAGCATTCAACCCAAACAATGCATAGTGCATCTAACCTGTTGGGGCTAGGGGGCAGTATTTGCACGGCCGGATAAAAAACGTACCCGATTTAAACTGGTTACTACTCTTGCCCAGAAACGAGAATATGCATATAATTAGTAGATTTGGATAGAAAACACTCTAAAGTTTCTAAAACTGTTTGAATGGTGTCTGTGAGTATAACAGAACTCATATGGCAGGCCAAAACCTGAGAACATTCCATACAGGAAGTGCCCTGTCTGACAATTTGTTCTCCTTCTGTGGCATCTCTATCGAAAATACAGCATCTCTGCTGTAACGTGACATTTTCTAAGGCTTCCATTGGCTCTCAGAAGACGCCAGAAAGTGGAATGACGTCTTTCCTGTCTCTGGGCGAAAAACAGCAGGAGATTTTGTGAGTGGTCAGGCAGTGAACAGTGACACTGGAGATGCGCATTCATGTGAATTCTCTATTTTTTTCTTTCAGCCTTTGAATGAATACAACGTCGCCCGGTTGGAATATTATCGCTATTTTACGAGAAACATAGCATAAAAATTGATTTTAAACAGCGTTTGACATGCTTCGAAGTACGGTAATGGAATATTTTGACTTTTTTTGTCACGAAGTGTGCTCGCGCGTCACCCTCAGGATACTGACCTGAACGCATGAACAAAACAGAGGTATTTGAATATAACTATGGATTATTTGGAACCAAAACAACATTTGTTGTTGAAGTAGAAGTCCTGGGAGTGCATTCTGACGAAGAACAGCAAAGGTAATCACATTTTTCTTATAGTAAATCTGAGTTTGGTGAGGGCCAAACTTGGTGGTTGTCAAATTAGCTAGCCGTGATGGCCGGGCTATGTACTCAGAATATTGCAAAATGTGCTTTCGCAGAAAAGCTATTTTAAAATCTGACACCGCGATTGCATAAAGGAGTTCTGTATCTATAATTCTTTAAATAATTTATGTATTTTGTGAACGTTAATCGTGAGTAATTTAGTAAATTCACCGGAAGTTTGCGGTGGGTATGCTAGTTCTGAACATCACATGCTATTGTAAAAAGCTGTTTTTTGATAAAAATATGAACTTGATTGAACAAAACATGCATGTATTGTATAACATAATGTCCTAGGAGTGTCATCTGATGAAGATCATCAAAGGTTAGTGCTGCATTTAGCTGTGGTTTTGGTTTTTGTGACATATATGCTTGCTTTGAAAATGGAATATTGAAGACTCATGTTAAAAGGAACCACCAGCTTTCATATGTTCTCATGTTCTGAGCAAGGAACTTAAACGTTAGCTTTCTTACATGGCACATATTGCACTTTTACTTTCTTCTCCAACACTTTGTTTTTGCATTATTTAAACCAAATTGAACACGTTTCATTATTTATTTGAGGCTAAATTGATTTTATTGATGTATTATATTAAGTTAAAATAAGTGTTCATTCAGTATTGTTGTAATTGTCATTATTACAAATAAATAAGCAAAAAAAAATTGGCAGATCAATCGGTATCGGCCCTGATGGCCCTCCAATAATCGGCATCGGCGTTGAAAAAAAAAAAAGCATAATCGGTCGACCTCTAGTTCCTTACTTTATAGAACGGGTGGCAACCCTAAGACTAAATATTGCTGTTACATTGCACAACTTTCAATGTTATGACATAATTATGTAAAATTCTGGCAAATGAATTACGGTCTATGTTAGGAAGAAATGGTCATCACACAGTTCGCAACGAGCCAGTCGGCCCAATCTGTTGCATATACCCTGACTCTGCTTGCCCTGAACGCATGAGAAGTGACCATTTCTCTAGTTATTGACTGCTAACATGCATTTCTTTTAACTAAATATGCAGGTTTAAAAAAAATATATACTTCTGTGTATTGATTTTAAGAAAGGCATTGATGTTTATGGTTAGATACATTTGTACAACGATTCAGCTTTTTTTGTGAATGTGCTTTTGTTAAATCACACGTTTGGCGAAGTTGAAGTAGGCTGTGATTCGATGATAAATTAACAGGCACAGCATTGGTTATATGCAACGCAGGACAAGCTAGTTAATGTTGATGATATTGCTAGGTTAACCAGTGATTATGTTAGTTTTTTTTTATAAGTTAAGTTTAAAGTTTAGCAACTTACCTTGGCTCCTTGCAACCGCAGGTCCTTTAGATGCTGCACTCGCTTAACAGGTGGTCAGCCTGCCACGCAGTCTGCTCGTGGATTGCAATGTAATCGGTGTCCAAAAAGGTCGATTACCTATTTTTATGAGAACTTGAAATCGGCCATAATTAATCGGCCATGCCGATTTTAATCGGTCGTCCTCTAATGTACATACTACCTCAACTAACCGGTGCCCCCGCACATTGACTCTGTACCGGCACCCCCCCTGTATATATTGTTATTTTTTTACTGCTGCTCTTTAATTACTTGCAACTTTTATCTCTTATCCATCTTTTTTGAATCTGCGCTGTTGGTTAGGGGCTCGTGAGTAAGCATTTCACTGTATAACACCTGTTATATTCAGTGCATGTGACAAATAAAATTTGATTTGATTTTAAACCTGCTTTGTAATATCACACCAACAATGGGACGGGGTTCTGTCTTAAATAGCTGTAGGACTAAATGCTCTGGCTATGTCTGACATAGGCTACCAACATCCTACTCTTCCCTAAGATATAATTAGTTGTGTACACACTTCAGTACCAATCTCCTTCAGTACCAGTCTCTGATTTTAAACAAAGAGCTGTATGGAGCTCCAACTTGCTGTTTGTTTGTAGACCGGGTGTATTAACCACAGTGAGACAGAATCAACTATTTGTCCGTTGAAGACGCAGACTCTTTCAGGCGCCTAAACGTTCCCAAACCTCTAGTGCAAGGGGTCCCAACTACTGGATCATTACATTTTTAACAACTATTTTTTTTTTACATTTAGTCATTTTGGGGGCTTGTTGGTAGGTACTTCTAAATGATGGCAACATGCAATGGTGAGGAAACTCATATTTTTCCGTTTGTGCTGTTCTGAGTTGGCATCATATGTTTTCGCAAGCATGAATACTTCTCCAGGTTCCGTGTTTGGTCTCTTCTCAGTGTTTTAGATATATATCTAACAGTTCCTCTCTCTTCATGTGTGTTTCAGATCTCTCTAAGTTTCTCTGTCTTGATCTCAGTGTTTCAGATCAATATCTAACAGTTTCTCTCTTTCATATGTGTTTCAGATCTCTATATATTTCTCTCCATATCCGTGTTTCAGATCTCTCCTATATAAGTTTCTGTCTTGATCTCAGTGTTTCAGATCTATATCTAACAGTTTCTCTCTCCATATCAGTGTTTCAGATCTTTATATATGTTTCTCTCTTTCTCCTTCTCAGTGTTTCAGATCTGTATATCTATACGTTTCTTGTTCTCTGTCTCTTTGGAACACTGACCTAAATAGACTTGAATGTCTCTCTAAAAAGGCTATAATTATAGTGTTCAAGACTTGGTGGAGCCTTGCAAGCCATCCCATGATATTTAGTGGTTTCTCATTCCATTCAAACATATTGTTTTATCATATGTTATCCCTCAGTTATACGTTTGACAGTTTTCTGACTGGCCGTCTGTATAAATAGGAAATAAAACATGTGTAATCATCCACATTTATAGCTGGGCTACACAATAAATGAAGACTTCCACTGTGACGTGTAAAACTGACCCAGAATCACCAACATGTCATCATTCCTCATCTGTTGTGCTTGTTAGAGAAAAGAAGCCATGTTGTAAAACCACCCATTCACAACACCACTGATTTGGTAGCACAGTAGCTGGTCCTAAACTCTTTGATCTTTCTCCCACTGCAAAATGTTAATCTGCCCAATAGAGGACTAGATGGACACAGACCCAGATGGTTGGAGATGTATTATGTAATGAGGGATGGGAGGTCCAAAGGTTAGCTCATTGTTATTCTCCCTCTAATCATGTTGTAATCAGGAACAGGGCAGCAGTTAATCGTGGCAGCAGTTACAGGGTAAATCCATTTTGAATTCAATCACTTTTTGACGGCACCCCTTTTCGATTTGAACAAAACCTTCCATACATATTTGCCTGTTGTAGAAGTGCCCAGAAAGTGACTTTTTGGACCTGAATACCAAAACATTCAATAGATAAAGGTGCTCAAAGTTGACCCATTTAGCCTAACCCACCATACCATGAGACATTCATGTCTTCATCACTGGAAAAGATAAACGGTTGAGATTGATATAATTTAAAAGCTTACAAACAGGGTTGTCAAACAATTTTTTTTTTTTTAATAAAACAATTACTTAAAAAAAAAATCTTAAACGTCAATGCATATGTTGTACCTTAGACCCTATTTTACATCATCTGAGGTGTGACCGCCATTGGTTGAGACACAACATTCTCTTGAATATTTTTGGCTGATAAGTGCTAAAATGGGAATAAAACTGACATTTTGAAATGGTACCACAAAGATGGTTGGAGGTGCACACATCAGAGAATGTTGAATGTGAATACTCTCAATCCTCCGTAGGAAACCTATTGAAATCATATCGATGAGAATACACATGACATCTTTATGGGGTGCGTGTGTTTTTCTTTCTCAATGCCATATATATCTGTGCATACACATTGCAATCCTACTTATAACACAGTGAGAGCAAATGTTGAAGAGATGCATGTCATTATAGGCACACAGTACATGATGATCAGAAACGTCCCTTCCAGCTTGGAGCTCTTTAAGAGGTATCCGACACGGACAGTCCAAGGAGATTTTGCCCTCTGGCTGAACCTTCTATTTCTGCCCTCTCTCATCAGTGATTGTTTTACAGACTTCTTTCTCCATGTCATTACATGGTGTACCAGCTCTCCCACTTTTCCTCACTCACTCATTTTAAGCTGTTTATCTCACTTCTGTCTCAACGCTCCCACTCCCATCCTCCCTTCCCTCTCTCTTCCCCCCTCTCTCTCAGGTCCTCACTCCGCTTGCATCCAACAACTGAACCAACAGTCTGTCAGCTCAGCTCCAACGGACTTGTGTCACCACTGGGCACCCAGCCTAATCCTGTTCTGGGCTGCAGATACGGATAGAGAGGGACAGCGAGGGGGACAGATTGGGGGGAGGGGGAGATGGCACTGGTATGTCTCTTTCATGGCCCATCTACACCCTGTCCACAAGCCCTGACCCCAGCCCCATATGGTTCCACAAGGTCCTTTAAAACAGGCCCTTTTTAAAGACCCACCTTTCCCATGGATGCTGGGGGAGATGGAGGACGTGGGAAAGAGAGGGAGTATGAATGGGAGTCACTGAAACAGTCAGTTAACTCAGTTCATCATGAAGACATGAAATACAGCTCCAGTGTACAGCTTTAGAGACACTCCACAGGGCTGGGACCGGGGGGGGGGGGGGGCTGGGACCAGGATTTCTGTTGGGACTATGAGTTCACACCAGTGCCACTCTCCCCCTTTCTCCCCTTCCTCACCTCACCCTCTTCCCCCTGACAGACAAAATAACCCTCAGAAGTGCTCGTTAAAGAGTAATTAAGGGTGGATGGCACTCCCGCGCCATCTCGCAGTCTGCATGGCTGGCTTCAAATTACCCTGGTGAAAATTGGCACTTTGGGGCGAGGGGTGAAACCCAACACCCCCCTGAGTGAGAGAATGAGAGCGACACAGACCTCAGTTCATGACCTCCTCTGCAACAAACACACTTGTCTGACAGAAGCAGTTCGGTAATATCACTGCATCGAGGTTTGGATTCCCTTAGCTTGCTATCTGGTCACTGGAAATACAGTGGGTGGTGGGATTCTGTGTGTGTATTTTCCTGCTGCCCTAGGTGTAACCTGTATGTGATACAAAGGAATCATTTAATTCCCTACTACTCGTGCTGTTTCGCTGACAACTCATTGACACTTCCGTTCTGTGAAAGTTGTCAAAGTTCCTGTCAACTTGGGGTACCAGTGTAACGCCCCCAGAGGCGGCAGGCGCAGCAGTCATATGTTAGCAAAATTTAAAGCAGCCAGTCGCAGAGAACAGGCGTGATGCCAGCAGTAGCATGAAGCCGTGATTCCCTTTCTGACTCCTGGCTTCAGTCATGTTCAGATAACAACCCAGATCGCCAGGGTGTTCTGAGGAGAGGTTAAACCCTCATGGTGCTGGATTGCCATTGTGGAGAGCGGGGGATTGGAGAGAGAAGTAGGTTTGGGCGGTATCTAGATTGTCATAACGGGATATTCGGTAAAACCGGCACTGAATACAAGGGGTGATTAATTTCAAACCCCAGTGAGTCTATGTAATCTGAAAGTTAGCAATGCTAACAAGCACATGTAAATCCCATATAGAATGCTAATGAGTGCATTGTGAACATTTTAATGGTATTTGCAGAACAGACAACCCATCTCAAAGTTATACAAGTAAAAAAATAAATAAAAATGCTACTCACAGTTTGCTGTACACACTAAACAAATATTAGACAGCAAAGCTCTTGATCCAGGAGGGGGTTCTCTGATGTTACCAATCAAATATTGATTTTGGAAGAAGTTAGTTATCTAGCTATGTGGTTAACTAGCTACTTAATTAGCAAATCAAATGCACACTTGCAAAGCACAAAAACCTGTGGCGTACTGCATTAGCATCGAATAGCCCCTGCGATATGCAACTTTTCAGGGAAGTTAGGAACCAATATACACAGGCAGTTAGGAAAGCAAAGGCAAAATGTTTCAAGCAGAAATTTGCATCCTGTAGCACAAACTCCAAAAAGTTCTGGGACACTGTAAAGTCCATGGAGAATAAGAGCACCTCTTCCAGCTGCCCACTTCACTGAGGCTAGGAAACACAGTCACCACCGATAAATCCACAATAATTGACAATAAGCATTTTTCTACGGCTGGCCATGCTTTCCACCTGGCTACCCCTACCCCGGTTAACAGCCCTGCACCCACCCACAGCAACTTGCCCAAGCCTCGCCCATTTCTCCTTCACCCAAATCCAATGTTCTGAAAGAGCTGCAAAATCTGGACCCCCCCTACAAATTAGCCGGGCTAGACAATCTGGACCCTCTTTCTAAAATGATCCGACGCAATTGTTGCAACCCCTATTACTAGCCTATTCAACCTTTCTTTCGTAACGTCTGAGATTCCTAAAGATTGGAAAGCTGCCGCGGTCATCCCCCTCTTCAAAGGGGGTGACACTCTAGACCCAAACTGTTACAGACCTATATCTATCCTACCCTGCCTTTCTAAGGTCTTCGAAAGCCAAGTTAACAAACAGATCACCAACCATTTCGAATCCCACCGTACCTTCTCCGCTATGGAATCTGGTTTCCGAGCTGGTCATGGGTGCACCTCAGCCATGCTCAAGGTCCTAAACAATATCATAACTGCTGTCATGACGTTGGCCTGTGGGTAAGGTTTATGACCCCCCCCCCCCCCATAAATACCTTTCTCCCTTCCCCTCTCTTACTGACCCTACTGAAGGACTGCTGTCCTGTTAAATATAGAGAGTCTGGGAACATCAAACAAATCGGGAAAGGAACCATATTTTGGTAATAAAACCAGTTGGAAATATGCTTGATAACGTAATGAGTATGGAGGTCAGTTCATTGTTATCTGGGACATTATGATTGATGACAGGACGACATAAACTGTACCTGAGAAAGTATACACCCTCTAGTTATCAGAGTCACATGGAATTGTTATGCAATTGAAATGTTTGATATTGAAATTGTTTGTTAGGAGATTAAATGTAATTTTAGCTTCCAAATGAGAGAATTGGGTTTTCATAAGGAAAGTGCCCTGCTCGATCAGTGGCCCAACCCTGTGAAGAGACAGGGGTTATAAACGATGAAACACCTCCTTTCCCCCTCTCCACTATATAAGCCTTTGACGAAAAGACATTCAGGAGTTCCAGTACGGGAGGTCTGCAGCCTCTACGTTAGAAGGACACATGTCAAGAACAGAACTAAGCCAACCTCGGCGTGAGCTATGGTATGAACTTTGAGCTTATTCACGACAGAAGTGATACTTCCTAGCCGTTGAGTTAGCAGCTGCCGCTGTCGACGGGGGCTAGGAAAGGACGGACGACGGATCCAGTCTAACAACCAGACGAAGATACCACCACGTATCCAATTTACCACCATTGACATTCTTCCACTACAGGAAGATCTGTTGGCCAACCCGGCCAGCATCTACGACCAATCTACCGAAGCGCAGCTCAGAGTAAATATTTATTGCATTTTCCTTTTCCAAATGGGCGGTAATTTAGAATGCATAAGATAATGTATTTACGATAGCATAGCTGCTGTTTCTTTGTTCCTAAATCTTCCCGCTCTTTCATTCAAGCCCAACCCCCTTTCCTTTGTGTAACCAGGTTCCGTCCACCGGGACGTTTTCTGTATGACATCATTGGTATTCTGTGTATTTGTAATTCTGTGTGATTAGTTAGGTATTTAGTAAATAAATAATTAAACCCAATTTTGTATTGCTGATTCAACTTGTTAGCCAGGGTTCGTGAAGATAACCAAGAATTTACAACTTTCATTATGAGACTGAAAATAAGATAAGGGTTAATACTGACTGCTATCGATGTAAAATATTACTAAGTATTTTAAGAGTTTATTCGGAAGATAACGGCTCTATAAACGTTCTTCCGTGGTGCCCCGACTTTCTAGTTAACCTCTTGAGGCTACCTGGGACGTTAGCGTGCCCCCCGTGGCGCACCCTATCAACAGCAGGTGCATTTCAAGAGCGGCAAATTTGAAACCAAATAAATGTACAAATTCAAATTTCTCAAACATACAACTAACTTATAGCCTTTGAAAGATAAACATCTTCTTAATCTAACCACGTTTACCGATTTCAAAAAGGTTTTACGGGGAAAGCATAAAGTTAGGTTATGTTAGGAGAGTACATTGACAATAGCGGTGTGCAATGCATTGTCGATTCAAAGACAGGCTTCACCAAAACCATACAATCAGCTAAAATTATGCACTAACCTTTTACAATCTCCATCAGATGACACTCCTAGGACATTTTGTTAGACAATGCATGCATTTTTAGTTCTATCAAGTTCATATTTATATCTAAAAACAGTGTTTTACTATGGCGTTGATGTTCAGGAAATCGTTTCCCTCCAATACCGGCAGTCAAGTCATGACAACAAAATAATTAATTAATATTAGAAAACATTGCTAAAATATTATATTGTCATTCAAAGAATTATAGATTTACATCTCTTGAACGCAATGGACTTGTCAGATTTTAAATTAACCTTACTGGGAAATCACACTTTGCAATAATCTGAGCACTGCGCCAGAAAAATACGCATCGCGATACAGACTAACCGCCATGTTGGAGGAATCTAAAATCGAAAATACTATATAAATAATCCATTACCTTTGATTCTCTTCATCAGATGTCACTTCCAAAGAGTCCCAGGTCCATAACGAATGTAGTTTTGTTCAAAAAAGCTCATCATTTATGTCGAAAAACCTCCGTGTTGTAGCGCATGATCTAAGCCAGCCGGACTTCACTTCACTTCAAGAACGGAAAAAATATATTTCCGTTCGTTCAAACATGTCAAACGTTGTATCGCATAAATCATTAGGGCCTTTTTTAACCAGAACATGAATAAAATTCAAGGCGGACCATTGGGTTTTCTTTTAAAACGTTTCGGAATGAGAGTACCCACCATCAAATCGCGCGCCAGGGGTCTAATGGACCATCACGTTCCATGGCTCTTATTCGGTCAGATCTCACTGTAGAACACTCAAAACACTTTGTAAAGGCTGGGGACATCTTGTGGAAGCAATAGGAAGTGCCAGAATATACCTCACCCCCTTTGTTTTTCAATGGCATAGGCTCAAAGTCAATTCAACACATCGGGTATCCACTTCCTGTCAGAATCTGTCTCAGGGTTTTGCCTGCCAAATGAGTTCTGTTATACTCACAGACACCATTCAAACAGTTTTTGAAACTTTAGGGTGTTTTCTATCCATATATAATAAGTATATGCATATTGTAGTTACTGGGTAGGTGTAGGAGGCAGTTAAAAATGGGCACATATTTTTTTCAAAAAATTCTCAATACTGCCCCCTAGCCCCAACAGGTTAATTACATTTACATGATTAGCTTAATCAGGTAATATTAATTACAGAGAAATCATTTTATAAGTTAGCATGTCATATCACTTAATCCGGCATAGCCAAAGACACGACACTGCCATCAATAAAAGACTACTGTGCAGCTGTATTCATCAACCTGGCCAAGGCTTTCGACTCTGTCAATCACCGCATTCTTATCGGCAGACTCAACAGCCTTAGTTTCTCAAATGACTGCCTCGCCTGGTTCACCAAATACTTCTCAGAAAGAGTTCAGTGTGTCAAATTGGAGGGCCTGTTGTCCGGACCTCCGGCAGTCTCTGTGGGGGTGCCACAGGGTTCAATTCTCGGGCCTACTCTTTTCTCTGTATATATCAATGATGTCGCTCTTGCTGCTGGTGATTCTCTGATCCACCTCTACGCAGACAACTCTCCTTCCGTGGCCTCCAACTGCTCTTAAATGCAAGTAAAACAACTAAATGCATACTCTTCAACCGATCGCTGCCCGCACCTGCCCGCCCATCCAGCATCACTACTCTGGACGGTTCTGACTTAGAATATGTGGACAACTACAAATACCTAGGTGTCTTGTTAGACTGTAAACTCTCCTTCCAGACTCACATCAAGCATCTCCAATCCAAAATTAAATCTAGAATTGGCTTCCTATTTCGCAACAAAGCATCCTTCACTCATGCTGTCAAACGCACCCTTGTAAAACTGACTATCCTACCGATCCATGACTTCGGCAATGTCATTTACAAAATAGCCTCCAACACGCTGCTCAGCAAATTGGAGGCAGTCTATCACAGTGCCATCCGTTTTGTCACCAAAGCCCCATATAGTACCCGCCACTGCGACCTATATTCTCTCGTTGGCTGGCCCTTGCTTCATATTCGTCGCCAAACCCACTGGCTCCAGGTCATTTATAAGTCTTTGCTAGGTAAAGCCCCGCCTTATCTCAGCTCACTGGTCACCATAGCAGCACCCACCCATAGCACGCGCTCCAGCAGGTATATTTCACTGGTCACCCCCAAATCCAATTGCTGGATCGAATCCCCGAGCTGACACGGTAAAAAATCTGCCATTCTGCCCCTGAACAAGGCTGTTACCCGGTAGGCCGTCATTGTAAATAAGAATTTCTTCTTAACTGACTTGCCTAGTTAAATAAATAAAAAATAGATCACATGCTCCGGTCTCGTTGTTGTGTGCCTGGAGACTACCGGTGGTAAGCTTCATAATGTGATCTGCTTTCTCTTAACGAATTGCACAAGTTCACTGCAGGTATTTACTTAAAAAGTAGCTACACATATTCAAATGGATAAAAAAAAAACTGTCAAATAAATAGTTTTGACGGTATGGAGAGAGAGAGAATCAACTACTTCTCCATTACTGTGTAAGATGTGATCCTCTGTCCATGCATGGCTCACATAGCCCTGATGGTGACACAGCTCTCAGGGTCAGAGGTTGCTGCTATATCCTAACCTATCCCTGATCTTTTCTCTGGTAAGACAGGTAGAACTCCCCGAGCTCGAAGAAGCCAAGGTAAAAATCTGTCGTTCTGCCCCTGAACAAGGCAGTTAACCCACTGTTCCTAGGCCGTCATTGAAAGTAAGAATGTGTTCTTAACTAACTTGCCTAGTTAAATAAAAGGTCTAACATTTTTTTTTTTATAATAAAAAATAAAATAAAATAAAAAAATCGGACAAATCGGCGTCCAAAAATACCGATTTCCGATTATTATGAAAACTTGAAATTGGCCCTAATTAAATCGGCCATTCCGATTAAACAGTTTTAAAATAGTACTTAATAATATCAATAGAGCCCCAAGAGATTTCCACCAGTTAGGACTTTTAACAGATTAGAATATGTCTCAGGCTGCTAATAAGTTCTGACTGAACTACCCAATCACCCATCTCAGCATTGCTCTATCTAGAGGAAACCTCGAGCTGTGATGTGCTATTTAACATCACCTGTCAATCAATTAATATAATATGCCTTCTGTGTGTGATTGTCCATCAGCCGAGTTCATGGTGGGCCATGGATTAAAGCAGTTACTGATTTGTCACATTTCCTCTGGATTGGTCTCAGAGGTCGACCGATTAATCGGAATGGCCGATTTAATTAGGGCCAATTTCAAGTTTTCATAATAATCGGAAATCGGTATTTTTGGACGCCGATTTGTCCGATTTTTTTTTTTTTTTGTATTTTATTTTTTATTATAAAAAAAAAAAAATGTTAGACCTTTTATTTAACTAGGCAAGTTAGTTAAGAACACATTCTTACTTTCAATGATGGCCTAGGAACAGTGGGTTAACTGCCTTGTTCAGGGGCAGAACGACAGATTTTTACCTTGGCTTCTTCGAGCTCGGGGATTCAAACTTGCAACCTTACGGTTAACTAGTCCAACGCTCTAACCACCTGCTTTACATTGCACTCCACGAGAAGCCTGCCTGTTACGCGGATGCAGTAACAAGCCAAGGTAAGTTGCTAGCTAGCATTAAACTTATCTTATAAAAAACAATCAATCAATCATTAACACTAGCTAACTACACATGGTGGTTGATATTATTAGTTTATCTAGCCTGTCCTGCGTTGCATATAATCGCTTAGGTACACGTTGCTCCAACCATAAACATCAAGGCCTTTCTTAAAACCAATACACAAGTATATATTTTTAAACCTGCATATTTAGTTAATATTGCCTTCTAACATGAATTTCTTTTAACTAGGGAAAATGTGTCACTTCCCTTGCAAACAGAGTCAGGGTATATGCAGCAGTTTGGGCCGCCTGGCTCATTGCGAACTTTGAAGACTTTCTTCCTAACAAAGACAGCCGACGTCGCCAAACGGGGGATGATTTAACAAAAGCGCATTTGCGAAAAAAGCACAATCGTTGCACGACTGTACCCAACCATAAACATCAATGCCTTAAAATCAATACACAGAAGTATATATTTTTAAACCTGCATATTTGGCTAAAAGAAATCCAGGTTAGCAAGCAATATTAACGAGGTGAAATTGTGTCATTTTGCGTTCATTGCACGCAGAGTCAGGGTATATGCAACAGTTTGGGCCGCCTGGCTCGTTGCGAACTAATTTGCCAGAATTGTACGTAATTATGCCATAACATTGAAGGTTGTGCAATGTAACAGGAATATTTAGACTTAGGGATGCCACCCGTTAGATAAAATACGGAACGGTTCCGTATTTCACTGACAGGAAAAACGTTTTGTTTTCGAGATGATAGTTTCCGCATTCGACCATATTAATGACCTACGGCTCGTATTTCTGTGTATTATTATGTTATAATTAAGTCTATGATTTGATAGAGCAGTCTGACTGAGCGATGGTAGGCAGCAGCAGGCTCGTAAGCATTCATTCAAACAGCCCTTCGCAATGCATTGCGCTGTTTATGACTTCAAGCCTGTCAACTCGCAAGATTAGGCTGGTGTAACCGATGTGAAATGGCTAGCTAGTTAGCCGGGTGCGCGCTAATAGGGGGTCCTCCAATAATCGGTATCGTGTTGGAAAATCATAATCGGTCGATCTCTAGCCTCAATGGGTTAGTGTCAAAGAACCCCTTTTCACCCCTTCTCCCCTCTATTAGTACGCGCCAATAGCCTGACAAGCTGCAGTGTGCCGCAGTGTTAATACACACACACACACACACACACACTGAGGGTGCACTATGAAACTGTTTTATTTATGAGATGGATGGCTTAAGGGTGACTGGGGTCCTAACGAGATTACCAGTGCCAAGCAAATACATGGCCACGCACAAGCAGATGCCTGTTGAATGTTGGTGTTTTGTGTGGAAGGAGTGACATCAGCATTCTGCCTGTTTGGGAAAATAGAAACACTTCTGTTGCCTAGAGATGGGTTGTTTTGGCTTCCATTTTCTAAAAGAACATCTATTTTATGTGGTGTTGGTGTGTGACAATGTGTCATAGTTGGTAGTGTCAGGAGTTTTGCCCTGACCAAGAAAATGTCAGGCTCACACACATACGCACACACTGGTTAATGCTGTGTCAGCCGGTCGTGACAGTGTGATTTTTAGTCTTGGGCCAGAGATGATCCTCTTCACACAGGCTGCTTCCGTTTCTCTCCTCTGATTGTGCGTCAACCTTACTTCCTGGGGCTGGGAGCATTGTCACGACGTCAGAGCAGGGCTTATATAACACATGCACAATTGGGCAAGGCAAGCAGGAGAGAAGTGACTCACCCCCCAGTATATACCTGCAGCGCACCAGGCCAAAGGCCATGGCAGCCACACTGACTCTCTCTCTCTGTGTGTGTGTAGAGAGCGGGGGGGGGAATAAGCTGTCTTGTGGCATGCCAACGACCAGCAGGTGAGTATGGTAGTGTAATGAAGTAAACCCACTTTCTTCACTCCAAATAGTTCTTCACATTCTCTATTTCTCATTCTCCCTGTACTGTCACTCTGGTGCCATTGGGTTGCTCTTCATCAAAGAGAATAATTCAGCTGTTCAGAGCAGCTGTGGAGGAGAGAAGAGCAGGAGGTACAAAGAGAAGGTTAAGCACACGCTGAAAGAGTCAACAGCACTTAACATTACTGGAGAAAGAAGAGGGGCAGAGTAAGAGAGAACAAGACTATTTTTACTTACTATTATGTAGTCTCTTATTTGCATATGTAGCGATTTTGGTTAAGTTAGCATTGAGCATTGATGTCTACTTCCTGAGACCTTGAAGTACAGGTGCTAGGACTCATGAATGCCTTGGCTTGTCAGACGTACAGAGATCGACTCCGTTACACATGCTAATCTGAATTCCCTGAAGCCAGCCTGGGAGACACAGCCAAGAGAATCTCATCCACATGTTATGCTCTGGTTCTTGACTCCACACCTAATGATGCCTACGGTGACTGCACAACACCATGTCTGTGTAGGCAAAGCACTTCTCTATCCTCACTCACTCACAATATAGTTTATGTAGGAGAGAATAGGCATGCTTCTTTCTAGGGTAGCTCATTAAGAATACCATGCCTGCCTTCCATTGCCTTGGAGGGATTACACACATATGGTCATGCATGTATAATTACACATGTACATTAACAGATAATTACATTAATGTACATAGGCAACATTGTCCAATGTTTGAACCCATCATAGTACCAGCCCCAGAGACGTCTTCAACCCTCTCCTGTCATAGTACCAGCCCCAGAGACGTCTTCAACCCTCTCCTGTCATAGTACCAGCCCCAGAGACGTCTTCAACCCTCTCCTGTCATAGTACCAGCCCCAGAGACGTCTTCAACCCTCTCCTGTCATAGTACCAGCCCCAGAGACGTCTTCAACCCTCTCCTGTCATAGTACCAGCCCCAGAGACGTCTTCAACCCTCTCCTGTCATAGTACCAGCCCCAGAGAGGTCTTCAACCCTCTCGTGTCATAGTACCAGCCCCAGAGAGGTCTTCAACCCTCTCGTGTCATAGTACCAGCCCCAGAGACGTCTTCAACCCTCTCCTGTCATAGTACCAGCCCCAGAGAGGTCTTCAACCCTCTCCTGTCATAGTACCAGCCCCAGAGAGGTCTTCAACCCTCTCGTGTCATAGTACCAGCCCCAGAGACGTCTTCAACCCTCTCCGGTCATAGTACCATCCCCAGAGATGTCTTCAACCCTCTCCTGTCATAGTACCAGCCCCAGAGACTCACTTAAATAATTAATTTGATGATACAGAAGTAGCAATACAAGGATATAACATCTATAGAGAGACAGGAATGCTTATAGGGGAGGTGTTGCTGTATCTATTCAGAGCCATATCCCTCTAATGCTTAGAGAATATCTTATTTCGAGTGTTATTGAAGTGTTGTGGTTGCAGGTTCACTTGGCACATCTAAAGCCTTTTTTCTTTTTGGGTGTTGCTATTGGCCAAGTGCTAACAGTCAGTATCTAAATAATGTGTGAAATGCTTGACTGTTTACATCACATACACTGAGGTCTACTTTCTTGGAGCCTGAATATTGACTGGTTTTCATCAAGCTGTGCACTCAAAAGGAAGCTTCTCACTGTAACCAGTGCCTTTAATCTGGTTCAGGTTATTAATCAATTTACCAGTGTGTTTACAAACACTACAGGAACAAGATCATCCACATGTATACACATTTTTACTAAACTCTAGAACTTGGTTCTAAAGCTGTATCTGTACCCATTGGATGCTATAGTGGCAATATCCAGGAAAGCCAAAGTTCCCGAAAGCTGGGCTTAAAATAGTGTATAAGAAATCATACAAAAGATTTTGCTGTGACTCCTATGTGGAGGATGATAAAAATATTTGTTAGTCTGATATGATTGATAAGGAGCATACAGATGCTACACACTATGAAATTGCTTCTTCCAATTATTGATAAACATGTACTTGTTCAACTGACTAAGCCTGACATTTTCTTGGTCAGGACAAACTCCTGACACTGTTCAACTGACTATCGCCCCATAGCACCCACTTCTGTCATCATGAAGTGCTTTGAGAGACTACTTCAAGGATCATATCACCTCTACCTTACCGACCACCCTAGACCCACTTCAATTTGCTTACCGCCCCAATAGATCCACAGACGATGCAATCGCCATTGCGCTGTACACTGCCCTATCCCATCTGGACAAGAGGAATAACAATGTAAGAATTCTGTTCATTGATTATACCTCAGCGTTCTACACCATAGTACCCTCCAAGCTCATCATTAAGCTAGGGCCCTGGGTCTAAACCCTGCCCTGTGCAACTGGGTCCTGGACTTCCTGCTGGGCCACCCCCAGGTGGTGAAGGTAGGACACAACTACTTTTCGCTGGTCCTCAACACAGGGGCTCCACAAGGGTGCGTGCTCAGCCCCCTCCTATACTCCCTGTTCACCCATGACTGTGTGGCCATGCATGCCTCCAACTCAATCAAGTTTGCACATGACAGATGAGTCGTAGGCCTGATTACCAACAATGACGAGACAGCCTACAGGGAGGAGGTGAGTGCCCTGGCAGAGGGGTGCCAGGAAAGTAACCCCTCTCTCATCGTCAATAAAACGTAGGAGCTGATCGTAGACATCAGGAAACAGCAGAGGGGGCACAACCCTATCCACATTGACGGGACCACAGTGGAGAAGTTGGAAAGCTTCATGTTCCTTGGCGTACACATCACTAACAATCTGAAATGGTCCACCCACGCAGACAGTGTGGTGAAGGTGCAACAGCGCCTCTTCAAACTCAGGAAGCTGAAGAAATTTGGCTTGGCCCACAAGACCCTCACAAACCTTTACAGATGCACAACTGAGAGCATCCTGTCGGGCTCTATCACCACCTGCAACTGCACCAATGTCTGGTACTGCAACGCCCGCAACCGCAGGGCTCTCCAGAGGGTGGTGCGGTCTGCCCAACGCATCACCATGGGCACACTGCCTGCCCTCCAGGACACCTACAGCACTCGATGTCACAGGAAGGCCAAAAAGATTGACATAAACCACCTGAGCCACAGCCTGTTCACCCCGCTATCATCCAGAAGGCGAGGTCAGTACAGGTGCATCAAAGCTGGGTCCGCGAGAAGCTGTTTTTCAGTTTCTCAAGGCCATCAGACTGAAACCTGGCACCATCCCTACGGTGAAGCGTGGTGGCATGGGGATGTTTTTCAGTGGCAGGGACTGGGAGACTAGTCAGGATTGAGGCAAAGATGAACAGAGCAAAGTACAGAGATTTTGATAAAAACCTGCTCCGGAGCACTCAGGACTTCAGACTGGGGGTAAGGTTCACCTTCCAAAATATCAATGACCCTAAACAGACAGCCAAGACAATGCAGGAGTGGCTTCTGGACAAGTCTCTGAATGTCCTTGAGTGTCCCAGACAGATCCCGGACTTGAACCCGATCAAACAACTCTGGAAAAACCTGAAAATGGCTGTGCAGCGACACTACCCATCCAACCTGACAGAGCTTGAGAGGATCTGCAGAGAAGAATGGGAGAATCTCCCCAAATACAGGTGTGCCAAGCTTCATACCGTCATACCAAGAAAATGCAATGCTGTAATCTCTGCCAAAGGTGCAAAGTACTGAGTAAAGGGTCTGAATAAATAGCTACAGTTGAAGTCGGAAGTTTACATACACTAAGGTTGGAGTCATTAAAACTTGTTTTTCATCCACTCCACAAATGTCTTGTTAACAAGCTATAGTTTTGGCAAGTCGGTTAGGACATCTACTTTGTGCATGACACAAGTAATTTTCCCAGCAATTGTTTACAGACAGATTATTTCATTTACAATTCACTGTATCACAATTCCAGTGGGTCAGATGTTTACATACACTGAGTTCACTGTGGCTTTAAACAGCTTGGAAAATTCCCAAAAAGGGTGTCATGGCTTTAGAAGCTTCTGATAGGCTAATTGACATAATTTGAGTCAATTGGAGATGTACCTGTGGATGTATTTCAAGACCTACCTTTAAAACTCAGTGCCTCTTTGCTTGACATCATGGGAAAATCAAAAGAAATCAGCCAAGACCTCAGAAAAAATATTGTAGACCTCCACAAGTCTGGTTCATCCTTGGGAGCAATTTCTAAATGCCTGAAGGTACCACATTCATCTGTACAAACAATAGTACTCAAGTAGAAACACCATGGTACCAGGCATCCGTCATACTGCTCAGGAAGGAGATGTGCTCTCTTTCCACAGTAAAATGAGTCCTATATCAACATAACCTGAAAGGCCATCTGAGTAAGGAAAAAGCCACTGCTCCAAAACCGCCATAAAAAAGCCAGACTATGGTTTGCAACTGCACATGGGGACAAAGATCGTACTTTTTGGAGAATTGTCCTCTGGTCTGATGAAACAAAAATAGCTGTTTGGCCATAATGACCATTGTTATGTTTGGAGGAAAAAGGGGGAGGCTTGCAAGCCAAAGAACACCATCCCAACCGTGAAGCACGGCGGTGGCAGCATCATGTTGTGAGGGTGCTTTGCTGCAGGAGGGACTAGTGCACTTCACAAAATAGATGGCAGCATGAGGTAGGACAATTATGTGGATATATTGAAGCAACATCTCAAGACATCAGTCAGGAAGTTCAAGTTTGGTCGCAAATGGGTCTTCCAAATGGACAATGACCCCAAGCATACTTCCAAAGTTGTGGCAAAATGGCTTAAGGACAACAAAGTCAAGGTATTGTAGTGGCCATCACAATGCCCTGACCTCAATCCTATAGAAAATATGTGGGCAGAACTGAAAAAGCATGTGCGAGCAAGGAGGCCTTCAAACCTGACTCAGTTACATCAGCTCTGTCAGGAGGAATGGGCCAAAATTCACTCAACTTATTGTGGGACGCTTGTGGAAGACTACCTGAAATGTTTGACCCAAGTTAAACAATTTAAAGGCAATGCTACCAAATACTAATTGAGTGTATGTAAACTTCTGACCCACTGGGAATGATGAAAGAAATAAAAGCTGAAATAAATCGTTCTCTCTACTATTATTCTGACATTTCAGTCTTAAAATAAAGTGGTGATCCTAACTGAACTAAGAGGGCATTTTTACTAGGATTAAATGTCAGGATTTGTGAAACTGAGTTTAAATGTATTTGACAAAGGTGTATGTAATCTTCCGACTTAAACTGTATGTAAATGTAATATTTCAGTTTTTATTAGCAAAAAAAATTCTAAACCCGTTTTTGCTTTGTCATTATGGGGTATTGTGTGTAGATTGAGGAGATACAAAAAACTAAATGTGGGAATAGTCTAGGTCTGAATACTTTCCGAATGCACTGTACATAGACATTGAATCACTGGCCACTTTAATAATGGAGCACTAGTCGCTTTAATTATGTTTACATACATACTGCTTTACTCATCTCATATGTATCTAATATTTGTTCCTTATTCCATTTCGCTACACCAGCATTAAAGTGTGTTTGACTTATATATATATATATATATATACTGCTCAAAAAAATAAAGGGAACACTTAAACAACACATCCTAGATCTGAATGAAAGAAATAATATTTTTAAATACTTTTTTCTTTACATAGTTGAATGTGCTGACAACAAAATCACACACAAATAATCAATGGAAATCCAATTTATCAACCCATGGAGGTCTGGATTTGGAGTCACACTCAAAATTAAAGTGGAAAATCACACTACAGGCTGATCCAACTTTGATGTAATGTCCTTAAAACAAGTCAAAATGAGGCTCAGTAGTGTGTGTGTGGCCACGTGCCTGTATGACCTCCCTACAACGCCTGAGGCATGCTCCTGATGAGGTGGCGGATGGTCTCCTGAGGGATCTCCTCCCAGACCTGGACTAAAGCATCCGCCAACTCCTGGACAGTCTGTAGTGCAACGTGGCATTGGTGGATGGAGCGAGACATGATGTGCTCAATTTGATTCAGGTCTGGGGAACGGGCGGGCCAGTCCATAGCATCAATGCCTTCCTCTTGCAGGAACTGCTGACACACTCCAGCCACATGAGGTCTAGCATTGTCTTGCATTAGGAGGAACCCAGGGCCAACCGCACCAGCATATGGTCTCACAAGGGGTCTGACGATCTCATCTCGGTACCTAATGGCAGTCAGGCTACCTCTGGCGAGCACATGGAGGGCTGTGCAGCCCCCCAAAGAAATGCCACCCCACACCATGACTGACCCACCGCCAAACCGGTCATGCTGGAGGATGTTGCAGGCAGCAGAACGTTCTCCACGGCGTCTCCAGACTCCGTCACGTCTGTCACGTGCTCAGTGTGAACCTGCTTTCATCTGTGAAGAGCACAGGGCGCCAGTGGCGAATTTGCCAATCTTGGTGTTCTCTGGCAAATGCCAAACGTCCTGCACGGTGTTGGGCTGTTAGCAAAACCCCCACCTGTGGACGTCGGGCCCTCATACCACCCTCATGGAGTCTGTTTCTGACCGTTTGAGCAGACACATGCACATTTGTGGCCTGCTGGAGGTCATTTTGCAGGGCTCTGGCAGTGCTTCTCCTGCTCCTCCTTACACAAAGGCGGAGGTAGCGGTCCTGCTGCTGGGTTGTTGCCCTCCTACGGCCTCCTCCACGTCTCCTGATGTACTGGCCTGTCTCCTGGTAGCGCCTCCATGCTCTGGACAATACGCTGACAGTTACAGCAAACCTTCTTGCCACAGCTCGCATTGATGTGCCATCCTGGATGAGCTGCACTACCTGAGCCACTTGTGTGGGTTGTAGACTCCGTCTCATGCTACCACTAGAGTGAAAGCACCGCCAGCATTCAAAAGTGACCAAAACATCAGCCAGGAAGCATAGGAACTGAGGTGGTCTGTGGTCCCCACCTGCAGAACCACTCCTTTATTGGGGGTGTCTTGCTAATTGCCTATAATTTCCACCTGTTGTCTATTCCATTTGCACAACAGCATGTGACATTTATTGTCAATCAGTGTTGCTTCCTAAGTGGACAGTTTGATTTCACAGACGTGTGATTGACTTGGAGTTACATTGTGTTGTTTAAGTGTTCCCTTTATTTTTTTGAGCTGTGTGTGTGTGTGTGTGTGTGTGTGTGTGTGTGTGTGTGTGTGTGTATATATATATATATATATATATATATATATATAATATATATTTATTATTAAAAGTAAAAAAACATTTTTTATTTTTTTATGTCCCCATGGGTTGATGAGAAATTGAAAAACAGTATGGTTGAAAGAGATGGGGATAAAGAAGTGGCTAAGTCTGACTGCACATCTTACTGTAAATTGCGTAATTATGACTAAACTCAACAAAAAAACTGTTTTGAAGCGAAGATCAATAATATAAAGAGTGATGGAAAAAAACTTTGGAGTACTTTAAATGAAATTATCAGTAGAAAGACAAATTCAACTCCATCTTTCATTGAATCAGGTGGCTTCTTCATCAAACATTTATTTTAATGATTACTTAACCCCTGTGCGGCCTCGGGACGGACATCCAGCGAAAAATCCTATCGCCATTAGCATAACCATTATTATTATTTTTTTTTTCAAATTATATTATTTTATAGATACACCTCTCCTGAATCGAACCACGTTGTCCGATTTCAAAAAGGCTTTACAGGAAAAGCAAAGCATTAGATTATGTTAGAGGAGTACATCGTAAAAGTAGCCACAGCCATTTTCCGACCAACCACATGCATCACAAATAACCAAAAAACAGCTAAATGCAGCACTAACCTTTTACAAACTTCATCAGATGACACACCTAGGACATCATGTTACACAATGCATGCATTCTTTTGTTCGATAAAGTTCATATTTATATATAAAAACAGCATTTTACATCGGCACGTAACGTTGACTAACTATTTTCCCTCAAATGCATCCCGGGAAACAGTGCTACAATTTACTCAATTACTATTCGAAAACATTTTTAAAATGTAATATTGTCATTCTAAGATTTATAGATTATCTCTTGAAAGCACCTGTAATACCAGATTTAAAAATAACTTTACTGGGTAATCACACTTTGCGATAAAAGGGGATGCGATACTCAGAAAATTACCTAGTAAATACAGCTCTGCGCCATCTTGGAACAATCGCATATCACATCTAATTTTGTATACTATTGTCAATAATCCCTTACCTTTGGTTGTCTTCATCAGAAAGCACTTCCAGGAATCCCAGGTCCACAACAAATGTATTTTCGTTCGAAAAAGTCCATCCTTTATGTTCCATTAGCTTGTTGTTGTTAGCGCGTCTGAAGGCTAATCCAAATGCTCAGTCGGGCGCGGGACAGCAATTTCGGAAAAACATTTTTTTCCCCCATTTAGGTTCGTTCAAACATGTCAAACGTTGTATAACATAAATCTTCAGGGCCTGTTTCAACAAGAGAGCCAATAAGATTCGAGGGGGATGATTGTATTGTGTTTCAAAACGTTTCGAAAGGAGGGGGTAGACAGGGCCACCGGCGTCATAATGGTGATGGCCCTCCTCCTGTGACCAATTTCAACAGCGTGTCATTCTGTCAGTTTCCACAGTAGAAGGCTCAAACCACTTTGTAAAGACTGGGGACATCTAGTGGAAGCAATAGGAAGTGCTCAATGAACCATAGCTCACAGTGTGATTAATAGGCAACGTGATGAAGTTAAGTCCGCAATTCAGAATTCCACTTCCTGTTTCGATCTGTCTCTGGGTTTTGACTGCCATATGAGTTCTGTTATACTCAGACACCATTCAAACAGTTTTAGAAACTTTAGGGTGTTTTCTATCCAGAAGTATTAATTATATGCATATCCTAGCTTCTGAGTTTGAGTAGTAGGCCGTTTAAAATGGGCACAAATTTTTTTCAAAATGCGCTGTGGCGCCCCCTATCCTAGGGGAACTCCAAGAGGTTAATTGGCAAATTGGGGAAACTAACAGTGAGCCATTGTATTCGTGCATAAAAAAAAATGAGATGGGCATTGCAAGTTAGAATTTTGTAAAGTTAGTGTGGGAGAGGTGGAAAAATGATCGCTATATTATTGCAAACCTCCTGGCATTGACAACTTAGATGGAAAACTACTAAGAAAGGAGTAGCTATGTAGTCAGCTACCAATCAGTCATATCTTTAATCTGAGCCTAGCAGAAAGTCTTGTTCCTCAGGCATGGAGGAAGCCAAAGTCATTCCACTACAAAAGAGTGGTGAAGTGACCTTTTACTGGTTCTAACAGCAGACCTATCAGCTTGCTGCCTGCTCTTAGCAAACCTTTGGATTTTTGGGGGGGACAAAATACAATGCTATGTCTCTGAATCAACAATATGGGAGAGATCTATCTAATAGAACTGAGGGTTTTCTTTAATAGAAGCTTCTCTAATGTCAAACATGTAAAGTGTGTGTGTGGTGTACCACAGGGCAGATCTCTCGGCCCTCTACTCTTTTCTATTTCTACCAATGACTTGCCACTGGCATTAAACAAAGCATGTGCCCATGTACGCTGATGATTCAACCATATACTCATCAGCAACCACAGCTAATGAAGTCACTGAAACCCTTTACAAATAGTTGGTCTGTTTTGGAATGCGTCGCCAATAATAAACTGGTCCTGGACATCTCTAAAACTAAGAGCGTTGTATTTGGAACAAATCGTTCTAGATCTCAGCTGAATCTGGTAATGAATGGTGTGGCAGAACAAGTTGACACTAAGTTACTTGGAGTTACCTTAGATTGTAAATTGTCATGGTCAAAACATATAGATTCATTGGTTGTAAAGATGAGAAGTCTGTCCGTAGTAGTGAGGCTGTGCTTTTTTGACACCACACTCAAAAGCAAGTCCGGCAGGCTCTAGTTTTGTCATATCTTGATTATTGTCCAGTTGAGTGCTGCAAAGAAAGACCTAGTTAAACTACAGGCGGCCCCGAACAAAGTGGCACATCTTACTCTTCATTGTAATCAAAGGGATAATTTAGATGCTATGCATGCCATTCTCTCTTGGCTAAGAGTTGAGGAGAGGGACTGCATCACTTGTTTTTTTTTTATAAGAAACATCTTTTCACAGTCCTCACATCCAGAACAAATTCAAGAGAGAGTACTGTACTATATAGAGCCGTTATTGCATGGAACTCCCATTTCATATTGCTAAAATGAACAGCAAACCTGGTTAAAAAAAAACCCCAGATAAAGCAACAACTTATGGCACAACGCCTCTCCCCTATTTGACCTAGATAGTTTGTGTATGTTGATATGTAGGCTACGTGTGCCTTTTTTGGGGATGCTAATCAAATACCAACCCTCGCCTATCATAGTACCAGCCCTAGAGACCTCTTCAACCCTCTCCCATCTATCCTCCCCCACCTCTTAAAAATCACCACACACACACTCTGCTGCATCTGGTCTCCCAGGTGTGCACAGCACTGGGACTAATGAGAGAAACAGGAGAAGTTCAATAACGAGTATCCTGGAGGTTTGTGCGTTTCTGTTTGCTTGTGTGATGAGCGAATGAGTTTGTTTGTTGCATCTGAAGCTAAATCTAAATCCACATTTGATTCTGGGGTTCAGACAATGGTTTCCCCCTTCTATACACAAGTGTGTGTGTGTGTGTGTGTGTGTGTGTGTGTGTGTGTGTGTGTGTGTGTGTGTGTGTTCAATTCACTTGGCATTGTGGGTGTCATTCTGTGTTGAGTGACATCGTTAGCTCTACTGCTAAATCAGAGATCCATGCGTCACGTGTTTTTTTTTACAGGTATTTTAGCAGCCAGTCACTGTGAAAGGGACACATCCTGACCTGTAGTGAATGGGAGGTTAAACATTAGCTGAGGGGAACCTGCAGGTAACTGCAGACCAGTGGCATCACATTTCCTCTGTGTGCTGAGTGTGTACAGTATGAACAGTCTGCAGCCCCCTGAGCTTAGTCCTCTGAGCTAACGGCGGTGCTTACACCAGCAGATCTCTGTTCTACTGTTTCTTACCCCTTCCTATATACCTGAGGGGTGTGCAGCATGTAGGAATGCGTGTGTGATCAACATGGCCTGTAATCTTCTCGATGTTCAGGGGATGGGGTTTCCATAGGGCATGATTTCCTCCCATGTTTCCATCATTCTCCTCTTCTGGGTCTGTGTTTGTCTTTAACTCAGGGTATCTAATCAGAATAATCTCATGGCTAATCCTGTGGTGACATGTTGCCTTGTGCAGGGATGAAAACTATTCGGTGATATTTGCCGTTTTGATCAAAAATAGGTCATCCATGTGAATCGTGCAGATCCATAAAAAAAACGTGTGTGGGGGGGGGGTCAGACAAAGTGCGCAGACGCAGTGTGTATCACCCTGTTGAGCTATATAAGAGGTGCAAACAGATTGTCTTCCTGGGAGAATCTCAATACTTGTGTCCTCCACACCTCCTTCTCAAAACACATTGGAGGAGAAGGTCAGAGGGGACAGAACTCTGGTTTTCTCATCCAATGGGTTTTGAGGATCGAGGCTGCAAAGGAGTATGCAATTGATATTCTCCCACTATATGCTCACTAACCCTACCTTCTCTGGCGGCTGTCATCACGCTCTCCACGCAACAAAATGTTCCTGACTGGGAAATTTGGAATGCAAGTCGAGGTAAGCAACCTGTGTTTTAAATAATTATACGGTTATAATTGATCAGAAACAAATTATAGTTGCATTTGTTTCAATAGCGCAAATGATTAAAGTTATTAACGTTAGCTAGCTAGCTACGTTAGCATCTAAGCTGGCAAGCTAACATCACCTCCCGCCAATGAATAATGGTGTATGTTTCTCATATCGAAATGAATGACCGTCCTACAAATACAATCTCGGAGTTGGGAGCGTGATGTCATATCAGTGTGAGTGCTTCCAATAATATTGTGTGACATCTGTGAGCAGCCAGCCGCATCCCCTAACCAGCCATTAGTCTACTCAGCCACTTCTCTCCAGACCCAGCGCCAGGATAATGTTTCTGAGGGGTAGTTGAAATCGGTGAGGGGGCACATTTTTTGGGGAGTTCTGGCATTGGAATTATATTGAATTTTGCTTATGGTATAACACAAAATTCTAATTCCGAGACTCTGAGACCATTGAGTGCTTTTGAAGTGAATCTCTGCTGCGCTGTATCAGCAGAATGGACAGTGCCCTACACACTAAATCAAGGCCGTTTTAGTAATGAATATAGGCTACAAGATAGGTGAATTACCCTTTTTATGTGAATGCAGCTGTACACACAACTGTCTTACCAAAATAATGCAACCTAATTGCTGAAAGTAATAGCCTAGTTATTAATGCATGCAAACAAAAACACTGAATAGCAGTTTGGCTTAGAATACTGACACGACTGCGAACGCAAACAAATTAATGCATCAGAACAAAACAGCGGTACCTAGTAGGCCTAGTAAACACAATATCAGATGGATAAAGGCATGACACAATCTATATTTAGGCCAGTGACTTTAACAGTAAACAAAAGTTGAATGGAGATCCAAATAATGAAAACACAGCCAACTACAGTGAGATGCAGCCATGACCAGCTGTCTTTCCAAACAAATAGGCCTATAGGTCCTCTTCAGACATGGAACATCCTGCCACACTACACTTCTGTGGATTTAAATTTGACCCATGTAATGAATTAAGCAATGTCAGCATACCATAAACATGTTTCCTGAGTATTGAGATTGTTCAAATATGTATTATGTACTTGTTGTTTTTGCAAATGTATTACCTTTTGGACCGTCACTCGTTATCATCCCTGCTTGTGGGAGGCACTATGATTGTTGGTGTGTTTATGTCTGTGTGCCATTGCTACACTTCAGATGTCCATGACCTTAAGCAACCTAAGGAAATGGGCATCTGGTGTGACACAGTGGCAGATGTATTTGAGTTGGGGAGAACCCAAAATATTTTATACTACCCCTTTTTTCGTGATATCCAATTGGTAGTTAGTCTTGTCCCATCGCTGCAACTCCCATACGGACTTGGGAGAGGCGTCCTCCGAAACAACCCTGCCAAGCCGCACTGCTTCTTGACACAACCCGGAAGCCAGCCTCACTAATGTGTCGGAGGAAACACTGTACAACTGGTGACCGTGTCAGCGTGCATGAACCCGGCACGCCAAAGGAAACATGTTAGCACCCGGCTAGGCAATGCAGATGCTCCAGGAGCCATGTTAGCCCCAGGTGGTTGTGCCACAGAATCCTCTCCAGTACTGTAACTGACACCAACATAAAGGACAGTTTGCAGAAGTACAGTCATTGTGATTGAGGATTGTCTTGGAGTTGTCTTGGGGGGAGAGGGTGTAGTACAATAATCAATGATGTTCAGTACACTGCTTTAGCCCACAGCCATGTGTGTTGTATTTCACCCTTTGGTTGACAATATGGCTGATTTACATTGGCCCTGTGACACACACACGCACGTGTTCACCTCAGCATTACCCTCACTCCTCCAGACGGTGCTAAACAAACTGAGCTGTACATCAAAGCTCTTGTTTTCTGTGCTTTGTATTGTGTGCCCAGGGACATGGAGGAAGGGACCATGCTGTCATCTCTCCTGGGGTAAAAATAGAGAATACATAATTAACACTGTAGTCTGGTGCACTTCCATTGAAGCGGTGAGAAATAAACAAAGGGAAGACAAAATATGCCAGTCACAAAACAATGGTAGTACAGTAGGAACCTGAGCGAGTCAAAGGTCCCATCTAGAGACAGCAGGAGCGGTATAGATACACTCAATGATCGGCTATGAAAAGCCAACTGACTTTTACTCCTGAGGTGCTGACCTGTTGCACCCTCTACAACCACTGTGATTATTATTATTTGACCCTGCTGGTCATTTATGAACATTTGAACATCTTGGCCATGTTCTGTTATAATCTCCACCCGGCACAGCCAGAAGAGGACTGGCCACCCATCATAGCCTGGTTCCTCTCTAGGTTTCTTCCTAGGTTTTGGCCTTTCTAGGGAGTTTTTCCTAGCGACCGTGCTTCTACACCTGCATTGCTTGCTGTTTGGGGTTTTAGGCTGGGTTTCTGTACAGCACTTTGAGATGTCAGCTGATGTAAAAAGGGCTATATAAATAAATTTGATTTGAGTAAGTTAGCCCAAGAAGAGGGAGGGGTTAAGATGGTCGTGGGACGGACTACATTAAAATAAAATAGGACACTTACTCCAACGCCTGTACCTATTGCTTGACAACATTTTAAATCTAGACAGATTTCAAGCCAGCTCCATCTTGAGTACTATGTGAGTGTCCAGGCATTTTATTCTACTACACATTTTTCTCGCTTTTTTGCAGTCTGACCAGTGAGTAGAGGTAGGTTTGTGTGTGTGTGTGTGACCACCACACCAACCATAACATTGGAAACTCACTAAACAATGTCTCTCCCACTCAGGGGGGAATGGAAAGAAATTACAGAACCAGAGTGAAGTGAGAAATTGCTTGAAAGTTTGGGAGTGAATGGAGTAAAGACGGGGTGAATGGAGAAAGAGAGGAATTCAGTTTGTTTAGTGAAGATGGACATACGTGTGAAAGCGCTGTCCAAGGCGGCTGACCCGGGACTGGGTGGACCCAAGACACTGCCTACTCTTCTCTCTGGGTGGAGAAGATGATGGAGAGGACAGTGATACTGTCTGAAAATAATGACCTCCCTGCTTTCTGAAGCACTGAGGTGGAGCGCTGTCACAAAGTCAACTATATGAACTTTTTACACTGCACATTAAAATGTAGTAGTTCAGCTTTGATGTGTAACTTTTGTGGAAATGCCATTTTCTGGTGCTGAAGAGAAGGACATGTAGAGTAGGTGTGTCACGTCCTGGCCAGTATATAAGGTTAATTGTTTTGTAGTTTGGTCAGGGCGTGACAGAGGGTATTTGTTTTATGTGGTTCAGGGTGGTGTGTTTGTTTAAGGGTGTTTGTTTTAGTAATTCCGGGTGTTGGTTTATGTTTAGGTATTTCTATGTGGAGTCTAGTATGTGTGTTTCTATGTCTGGTGAATTGGTGTTGGGACTCTCAGTTGAAGGCAGGTGTTTTCTATCTGCCTTTGATTGAGAGTCTCATAAATGAGGGTGTGTTTGTGTTTGTGTTTTGGTGGGTGATTGTTCTGTGTAAAGCACTATGCTTTGACAGACTGTTAGTTGTTCGTTTTCGTATTTTGTTATTTTTGTATGTTCATTTTTGTAGTGAATAAAAATCAAGATGAGCATTCACGAACCTGCTGCGTATTGGTCCACATTTTCCGATGACGATTTCGTTATCTCGTCAGAGGACGAAGACAATCGTGACAGAATCACCCACCTCAAAAGGACCAAGCAGCAGTGGAAGGAGCAGACGGCGTTCGAGTTGGACTGGCGGGAGAAGTGGACTTGGGAGGAAGTTCTGAACGGGGCCGGACCTTGGCATCAGGCTGGGGAGTATCGCCGCCCGCAGTGGGAAATAGAAGCAGCCAAGGCAGAGAGGCGGTGGTACGAGGCCAGAGTGGACGCGCTGAAGGAGATGCACGAGAGGCACCCCCAAGAAAATTTTGGGGGGGGGCACACGGGTAGTTTGGCTAGGCGTAAGAAGAGCTGGAAGCCAGCTACCCGTGGTTATATGGAGGAGCGTATGAGGTGGGGAGCGCCATGTTTCGCTGAGAAGCGCAATATCTCACCCATACGCACGCACAGTCCGGTGCGAGTTATTCCAGCCCCTCGCAGGTGCCGTGCTAGAGCGGGCATCCAGCCTGGTAGGAGGATGCCTGCGCAGCGCATCTGGTCGCCGGTACGCCTCCGAGGACCAGGCTACCCAACTCCCGCTCTACGCACGGCTACCATCAAGCCCCTGCACAGCCCAGTCTGCCCTGTACGAGCACTCCGCTCGTGCAGGGCTACTAGTTCCATCGAGCCAAGGCGGGTTGTGCAGGAGGTAAGATCTAGACCGGCTGTGCACCTCCATAGCCCTGGGTTTCCAGCTCCTGTCTCTCGTGCGGACCCGGAAGTGCGTCCACCCAGTCCGACTCGTCCTGTTCCCGCTCCCCGCACTAAACGGCAAGTGCGTAAACCCAGCCTCGCGAGTCAACAGTCGTCGGAGCTGCCCGCCAGTCAACAGTCGTCGGAGCTGCCCGCCAGTCAACAGTCGTCGGAGCTGCCCGCCAGTCAACAGTCGTCGGAGCTGCCCGCCAGTCAACAGTCGTCGGAGCTGCCCGCCAGTCAACAGTCGTCGGAGCTGCCCGCCAGTCAACAGTCGTCGGAGCTGCCCGCCAGTGAACAGTCGTCGGAGCTGCCCGCGAGTCAACAGTCGTCGGAGCTGCCCGCCAGTCAACAGTCGTCGGAGCTGCCCGCCAGTCAACAGTCGTCGGAGCTGCCCGCCAGTCAACAGTCGTCGGAGCTGCCCGCCAGTCAACAGTCGTCGGAGCTGCCCGCCAGTCAACAGTCGTCGGAGCTGCCCGCCAGTCAACAGTCGTCGGAGTGGCCAGACTGCGCTGAACTGCCGGAGTGGCCAGACTGCGCTGAACTGCCGGAGTGGCCAGACTGCGCTGAACTGCCGGAGTGGCCAGACTGCGCTGAACTGCCGGAGTGGCCAGACTGCGCTGAACTGCCGGAGTGGCCAGACTGCGCTGAACTGCCGGAGTGGCCAGACTGCCCTGAACTGCCGGAGTGGCCAGACTGCCCTGAACTGCCGGAGTGGCCAGACTGCCCTGAACTGCCGGAGTGGCCAGACTGCCCTGAACTGCCGGAGTGGCCAGACTGCCCTGAACTGCCGGAGTGGCCAGACTGCCCTGAACTGCCGGAGTGGCCAGACTGCCCTGAACTGCCGGAGTGGCCAGACTGCCCTGAACTGCCGGAGTGGCCAGACTGCCCTGAACTGCCGGAGTGGCCAGACTGCCCTGACTGCCCCGAGCCGACAGACTGCCCAGACTGCCTGGAACGGCCAGAACCTGAGCCGCCTCCAATATAGGTGGGTTGGGGAGGGGGGGTGTAGCACAGTGCCGTCGTTGACGGCAGCCACCCTCCCTTCCCTCCCTTTAGTAAGGGGGAATTTTCTTTTGGGTATTGTTTGGGGGTAATTTTTTTTTTTTTTTTTTGTTAAGGTGCTTCTGGGGTAGCACCTTTAAGGGGGGGGTACTGTCACGTCCTGGCCAGTATATAAGGTTAATTGTTTTGTAGTTTGGTCAGGGCGTGACAGAGGGTATTTGTTTTATGTGGTTCAGGGTGGTGTGTTTGTTTAAGGGTGTTTGTTTTAGTAATTCCGGGTGTTGGTTTATGTTTAGGTATTTCTATGTGGAGTCTAGTATGTGTGTTTCTATGTCTGGTGAATTGGTGTTGGGACTCTCAGTTGAAGGCAGGTGTTTTCTATCTGCCTTTGATTGAGAGTCTCATAAATGAGGGTGTGTTTGTGTTTGTGTTTTGGTGGGTGATTGTTCTGTGTAAAGCACTATGCTTTGACAGACTGTTAGTTGTTCGTTTTCGTATTTTGTTATTTTTGTATGTTCATTTTTGTAGTGAATAAAAATCAAGATGAGCATTCACGAACCTGCTGCGTATTGGTCCACATTTTCCGATGACGATTTCGTTATCTCGTCAGAGGACGAAGACAATCGTGACAAGGTGTTCTTAATCCTGGTCCTGGGGACCCAACGGGTGCACGGTTTTTCCATAGCACTACCCACCTGAATCCATTAAACTCATCAAACCTTTAATTAGTGATATCAGATGTTTGTCCCCAGGACCACGATTAAAAAAACACCTGGCATAGAGTATGGTTATTTCAGTTTTAGAGCTTACTTATGCTCTGTCCATTTTGCTGTACAGGCTTTTGTCAGCGATATGGTTTAATCACAGTAGCTTTGATCAGGACTTACAATAGCTTCATTCGATAAGTCCCTCTTCCTGCTTTATTTTATCCCCATGAAGTAGCCGGCTGAATGACTGCAGGCCTGGGCCTCGTTCTGTCAGTAGCTCAAGCTATCTCCTTAGGGTCCATTTTGAGCAGGCACTTGAAAGGACAGCATGATGTCTTCCTTTCGGGACCTCCCTGAGCCATCAAAGTCTTGGGTCTGTTGACAGTTTTTAACCTGTCCTCTTTGATGACATCAAACATGGTAGTAATTTTCTGCCGCTCAAAATGAAGAGGAGCACGCACCAACCTCATCAAAGAGAGAGAGCGATGGGTCTAGCCAACTGCATTGCATACCACACCCCTGATGTGTGCAAACACGCGCACACACACGTGTCCCGTTTAGTGTTTCAGGCCAGGTGTGAACAGAGTGGTAGGGCAGGACTGTGGCAGTGGGCTCACTATAAAACACATCATTAACATTGACAGTGTTCCAGTGAATTTGGCCACGATGACGAGGGCTTTGACCTGCTTTCAGCACCCATTGTCAACCCGCCAAAGCAGTCTGTTGTGGGTGCTGCTAGTAGGCCCCTCCAGATCACAGTGAACCGATGGGTCTATAGGAGTACCAGGAGCTGTTTCCTTATCCTGCTGTGTATTCATTCAGGATGCTTCAAAGGCCCCAGCCACCCCTAGTCCTCAGTGCTAGGAACTGGTCACTGGCTGGAGATCAACCAGTTTCAGAAATGACCCAAAGAAAACACCACCAAACAAATCAAAGTGTTGGAAAAAGGGGAGAATAGTTTGTTGTTCCCCTGGCTCTTCCTCTGTTTTTGACCTGAATGCCAAATGCGGAGAGCTGTGCCAGTCTTGTTTCTTTTTTTTTAATCCTCTTTTACTATCGCTTTGTGTTGTGATGAAAAGGCCTGGGAGTTTTTTCTCTCTCCCTGTCAGTGAAGAACTGAAGTGCTGGAGTAGTTCAATTCAGCACTCTGTCACTTCTCTTCGTCTTTCAACTCTCAATAGAGGGATGGAGGGTCAGGGGGAGCAGTCTCCCTCTCTTTCTCCTATTCCCCCTTTAACCACGTGTCTTCCCTGTTTCTTCCCAATTTTATCCTTTTAAAGACAATCTGACAATAGCAGGCAGGCATAGATGACAATGCAGCTGAAACTTGATGGCTGTAGGGAAAGGGTAATGAAATAAATTGAGTTATATACTAAAGCTTTGCCTGGAGGGTGGACGTCAGCTGTAACGCATCTAGCACAGAACTGAGGTAAGCTGATAGAGTGTGTGTGTAGTACGAGTAGTGATGGGGGGGATCTATACAGTTTTAGTCAAAATGCTATATTGTCAATCGCAATATTATTTTTGCGCTAGTTGGCTGTACCTGCACCAGAACGCTAGTATTTTTCCTTCATAGCTTGTTCTCCATTTTCTTTTTAAATATTGAGTAAAAAAAAATGTTTTCCTTGACTTGTTTTCTCATTACTCTCTCTTGTGTCTCTGCAGCAGACATATGGTGAGCAATATGTTTGGAACATCGAATCACATTAAAATCACAGTATCGAATTGCAATACATATAGAATTGTGAGAATCGTGATACGTATCGTGAGGTCCCTGGCAATTCCCAGCCCCAAGTCAGAGTGCTGCTATGTTTAATGTGTAGAGTGTGTTTAGTGAGACTGTTGGGGTGTGTGTGTGCTGACTGTTGGGGTGTGTGCTGACTGTTGGGGTGCCTTCCCTGTGGCTCAGTTGGTAGAGCATGGTGTGTGCAACGCCAGGGTTGTGGGTTCAATTCCCACGGGGGGCCAGTACAAAAAATTACATGAAATGTATGCATTCACTACTGTAAGTCACTCTGGATAAGAGCGTCTGCTAAATGACTAAAATGTAAATGTAAAATGTGTGCTGACTGTTGGGGCGTGTGCTGACTGTTGGGGCGTGTGCTGACTGTTGGGGCGTGTGCTGACTGTTGGGGCGTGTGCTGACTGTTGGGGCGTGTGCTGACTGTTGGGGCGTGTGCTGACTGTTGGGGCGTGTGCTGACTGTTGGCGTGCGTTTAGTGAGACTCTTGGCGTGCGTTTAGTGAGACTCTTGGCGTGCGCGTTTAGTGAGACTTGGCGTGCGCGTTTAGTGAGACTTGGCGTGCGCGTTTAGTGAGACTTGGCGTGCGCGTTTAGTGAGACTTGGCGTGCGCGTTTAGTGAGACTTGGCGTGCGCGTTTAGTGAGACTGTTGGCGTGTGTGTGTGTGAACGCCCAGAGAGGGCGTTATCTAATTACAAGTGGCTTCCCCATCACTCTCCCTAATGAGCACGGTCGTCGGGGGAGACTGAATAATCACCATGGATATAGAGGTTGCGGGGCCATCACACTCTGAGGGAGAACGAGCGTCATCTATCAGAACGCTGATGAACTGGGGAGGGAGGGAGGGTGGGTGAGAGAGAGGTGAGACAGACTGCACGAGAAGGGAGGGAGACAGGTGGTTATTATCATACACTTCTTACCGGTCACATCCTTGTGTGTAAGGTTGATTTGGGATTGGTTGTGTGTGTAATTTCGATAGCAGACACTACTGCCCAATGAGCCTGTGGATGAGGTTAGATGTGAGTGTAACTGTGTCTACAGCTGTTCTGTAAGCCACGTTGGTAACACCTCAACCCCTCTCACTCAACCTTCTGCATTGTTTCCAAGGCAAGGACAGACTCACAGGCAAGATTTGGACTGTTCCTCTCCTGCCCGCTCTACCTCCACCTGCCCGCTCTACCTCCACCTGCCCGCTCTACCTCCACCTGCCCGCTCTACCTCCACCTGCCCGCTCTACCTTCTCCCTTTCTTTCAAGTCTAAACCTGTCCAGGCCTGTTGGAGAATCCTGTTACGCAGCTTTAGTGCATTCAAGCAGGGGCACATTCACTATATTACAATGGTTCTGATGCTCCACAGATGCTTGTGTGGCAGTGGTCTGTTTTGTCTCTCCAGTGACTGTGAGAAGAGACTAATGGGACAGTAAAGCATCTGATGTACTAGAAATGAGTGGCACTGTGCTAAAACATCCATATACTTGACGCTGCATTAAGAAATGAGCCTGTCGTGGATCGTTTAATATCCTGTCTTTAAAAAAAACAGGGCTATATCCGAAGATATAAATCTTTCCAGTGATAATGGGATCTTTTATGTGGTGTAATCGTGTGGCTCCGCTTCTCGTGAGTTATACGGTCCTGTGTGGCAGAGCTTCTCGTGAGTTATACGGTCCTGTGTGGCAGAGCTTCTCGTGAGTTATACGGTCCTGTGTGGCAGAGCTTCTCGTGAGTTATACGGTCCTGTGTGGCAGAGCTTCTCGTGAGTTATACGGTCCTGTGTGGCAGAGCTTCTCGTGAGTTATACGGTCCTGTGTGGCAGAGCTTCTCGTGAGTTATACGGTCCTGTGTGGCAGAGCTTCTCGTGAGTTATACGGTCCTGTGTGGCAGAGCTTCTCGTGAGTTATATGGTCCTGTGTGGCAGAGCTTCTCGTGAGTTATATGGTCCTGTGTGGCAGAGCTTCTCGTGAGTTATATGGTCCTGTGTGGCAGAGCTTCTCGTGAGTTATACGGTCCTGTGTGGCAGAGCTTCATCAGTGAATTGCCCTCTCATTAAAGAATAGTGTCGAAGACGATATGAGAAAGGAAATGTGTGATCCCAAGTTTCTTTCCCCCAGTGGGCTGGGGTATTTGACCATTTATCGAGATGTCTGTCTCTAGAACACTCCAGTGTACGGACGGACGGACGGACGGACGGACGGACGGACGGACGGACGGACGGACGGACGGACGGACGGACGGACTATGTTTAACCACCGGCCTTTAGCTAAGTTTCACACAGCAAGGGTTTAGCAGTTGTCGATCTCGCACTCTCTCACCATGAATATGTAATCAGGCCGTTACTATGCAACGTGCATTTTTAAACAACGACTACCTCCTCACAGTAGAATAGTGTTACTATACTATTTACCTGCAGGTCTGGACTTCAACAGAAGGGAGACTGTGATTGATTGATTGAGTCGGGCACTAGTTTATTGCTCCTCCAGGTTTGGATTCAAAGAGGTAGACCTGGGCTGTCTCAACACAAGATGTAATGCATCAAAAGTAGACTGTTTTTAGTATTTCACTTTAAAAAAAATAACATTTGGTGACTAGGTTGACGATTGTAGAACGTTAGTGTTATGTGTGTGAATTACTTCTCTCCCTCTTCTTCTTTGCGATCATCTCCATTTCATGTTTACAAGGCGGCGCTTCCGTTGTTTATTTGACGGTTGTTTCCCAGCAGCAGTGGTTGAACTCCGGCGGAACGTTCTAAACATAGATGCTGAATTAGGATGTTTCATTCCACTGGCATGTGGGACATGTGGGAATTTCATTAGGCTGTTATGGTAAGGCTTGACGGAACAGAACACTGAGACTGAGCACACCTGACCGGCTCTCATAAATATAGACATTTAATATGGTGTTCACCTCGTAAACATAGACATTTAATATGGTGTTCATAAATATAGACGTTTAATATGGTGTTCATAAATATAGACGTTTAATATGGTGTTGTGTTCATAAATATAGACATTTAATATGGTGTTGTGTTCATAAATATAGACATTTAATATGGTGTTGTGTTCATAAATATAGACATTTAATATGGTGTTCATAAGTATAGACGTTTAATATGGTGTTGTGTTCATAAGTATAGACGTTTAATATGGTGTTCATAAGTATAGACGTTTAATATGGTGTTCATAAGTATAGACGTTTAATATGGTGTTCATCTCATGCACTCAGAAACACTCCCCAACACGCAGGCAGTCAGGCGCGCATACAATACATGTCTGAATGTACGGATACATGCACACACTTCCATGTACACTCAGCTGTAAAGTAGTGTGACTGTTCACCTGATTCCTGTCCTGCATGGTGAACTGGAGCATGCATACTGTCTCTTTCACATTAATGGGCTGGGCTGGGTGTGTATAGCCAGCACTCTCTTGTTAAAACCATCTAGTCTGTCAGAAAGACTGTCAGGGTTGCACGGCCAAACTGAAGGTGCAACAACATCGATGTTTCAATGCTTGACTTCAGGAGTTTCATTCAGTGACAGTCAGCTGTTTAATTAAGCAATAAGGCCCAAGGGGGTGTGGTATATGGCCAAAATACAATGGCTAAGGACTGTACATACGCACGATGCAACGCGGAGTGCCTGGACACAGCCCTTGGTATATTGGTAATATACCACTAACCTCCGAGGTGCCTTATTGCTATTATAAACTGGTTACCAATGTAATTGGAGCAGTAAAAATACATGTTTTGTCATACCCGTGGTATACCCAGCTGTCAGCCAATCAGCATTCAGGGCTCGAACCACCCATTTTATAAAAAGCATTATCCCGTAAGTCAGTATCTGTGAGCTCCAATCTCAGCTTCTCTGAGTTAGATCTCTGCCCTCTTTCTCTCTGAAGGGAGAACATTTTTTACATTTTTATGTGAAAAACTCCTGGCCCCATTGGTGTTTAACTGGCTTCACATACATCTGTCATGTGATCTCAGATCTGGCTGACTGGTGTATCAGGATCCAGATTATCAGGTGCTTCCTGTTAGAGGTCAACCACAGTTTAATGAAAGCCTAACCACACTGGCTTGGTTTCAATAAGGAGTTCTCCTAGGACTGCTGTTTGATATGTGGTTTTTAGTTCATCACTGTTGCACTGTCTATCTTATTTTCTAGCTGGATGGTGTAGTAGTGATTGTTATCTGATGGCATAATTACGGTGTGTAAAATGGAGGCAGGTTTGCATTAGTGTGATTATATGTATTAGTAGGCTTTCCTGCTTTTTTTCCTCTCACATTTACCTCATTAGCGTAATTGTTAAATCATTGATTTTTGGGTGGGTGGGGGGGGGGGGGGGGGGCTACCATGCAGACAATGTCTCTCGGTCTTAGGTCTAATTTGGGGTTGATGTGTAACTTACTCTCTTCTCTCTCTGTCCAGGGGGACTCCATGAAAGATGACGGAGGAGGTGACAGTTGTAGCCAAGTGGGACTACACGGCCCAGCAGGACCAGGAACTTGACATCAGGAAGAATGAGCGGCTCACCCTGCTGGACGACAGCAAGACGTGGTGGAGGGTGAGGAACGCCTCCAACCAGACCGGCTACGTCCCCTCCAACTACGTAGAGCGCAAGAACAGCCTGGTGAAGAAGGCCTCTCTGGTCAAGAACCTCAAAGACACACTGGGTAAGAGGGTTGGAGCTGGGTTTATCAGTATGTTGTTGGTGACAGTGGTGGTAGTTTGTCGGTGACAGTGGTGGTGGTTTGTCAGTGTGTTGGTGGTGGTTTGTCAGTGTGTTGGTGGTGGTTTGTCAGTGTGTTGGTGGTGGTTTGTCAGTGTGTTGGTGGTAGTTTGTCAGTGTGTTGGTGGTGGCGGCAGGGTTATCGGTATGCTGGCGGCAGGGTTGTCGGTGTGCTGGCGGCAGGGTTGTCGGTGTGCTGGCGGCAGGGTTGTCGGTGTGCTGGCGGCAGGGTTGTCGGTGTGCTGGCGGCAGGGTTGTCGGTGTGCTGGCGGCAGGGTTGTCGGTGTGCTGGAGGCAGGGTTGTCGGTGTGCTGGAGGCAGGGTTGTCGGTGTGCTGGAGGCAGGGTTGTCGGTGTGCTGGAGGCAGGGTTGTCGGCGCGGCGGCAGGATCATCAGTATGTTGGCGATGGCAGGCGTGGTAGTTTATCAGCAGTAAAAAAGAGGAGCATCCCTCGACTTCCTCCTCTATTTTGTCAATCCCCTCTACACAACCACTAGAAATGGATGAGGTCATTATTAACCCTTCTCCTGAATTGTATGTGTGTGTGTCCCACTCTGGTACTGGGGCTGGATGTGAGCCTCTGTCTTACTTTACAGAGCAGCTATCTACCAGCATCTCAAGGACAGTGTTCAGTTGGCCATCTCTCTGTGAATTGCCACAGCTTGATGTCTGTATATCCTCACATTAATACAAGCACTCACTCATGTGTGACCTGTGAGTGTAAAGGTCGTGCACCTGTCCCAGGTTTGTCAGCATTCCTCTTCACAGGTTTCCAGTTGGAAAGATTCCTAGTTTAGAGTTAAGGGTTCAGGATAATGTGTGTAACGTCATGAAAACTGCTCAGCACACTACAGGATTATGGAAGATTATATCTTATCTAAGATGTTTACTAAACATCCATGGATGATCCAACGTGAGCCTGTCTCTCTCTGGGCTGGTGGAGACTGAAGAGACGCTGGCATGTTCTCTCTCGCCATCTCCTTTCTCCCTTTTTTATACTCTCTCATATACTCATATACATTTTGCTGAACTGTGAACTCTTGTGCGCACCAGAGAGAAAGAGACCTAGGGAGTTGAGCACACAGGGGCATTAGTATGTTGCTGTAACAGCCTCCACTCTTCTCGGAAGGCTTTCACTAAATGTTGGAACATTGCTGCGGAACTTGCTGCCATTCAGCCTCGAGCATTAGTGAGGTCGGGCACCGATGTTGTGCAATTAACCCTGGCTCGCAGTCGGCGTTCCAATTCTTCCCAAAGGTGTTTGATGGGGTTGAGGTCAGGGCTCTGTGCAGGCCGGTCAAGTTCTTCCACACCGATCTCGACAAACCATTTCTGTATGGACCTTGCTTTGTGCGCTGGGGAATTGTCATGCTGAAACCGGAAAGGGCCTTCCCTAGACTGTTGCCACAAAGTTGGAAGCACAGAATTGTCCAGAATGACACTGTATGCTGTAGAGTTAAGATTTCCCTTCACTGGAACTAAGGGGCCTTGCCCTTTACAGTTGGCACTATGCATTGGGGCAATAACAGCACTTACAGTTGACCAGGGCAGAAATTTGACGAACTGACTTGTTGGAAAGTTGGTATCCTATGACGGTGCCACATTGAAAGTCACTAAGCTCTCCAGTAAGGTCATTCTACTGCCAATGTTTGTCTATGGAGATTGCATGGCTGTGTGCTCGATTTCATACCTGTCACCAATGGGTGGGACTGAAATAGACAAATCCACTCATTTTGAAGGGGTGTTTACATACTTTTGTGCATATATAGTGTACGTCTTCTCTGCTGGTGGGAGAGCGAGAGAGAAGTTTAGATCGAGAGAAGTTTAGATCGAGAGAGAAGTTTAGATCGAGAGAGAAGTTTAGATCGAGAGAGAAGCACACAGACATGCATAGAAAGGGAGAGTGAGGGAGAAATAGTGGCGAGAGGGAGGGTGGAGGAGGCTATGCGAGGGGATGGGTAGAGTCTGTTTCAGACACACATATTCCCCTCTGCCCGAGGGACGGCTCCATCAGACTGTGGGCCAACACTGCACAGCCTGTCACTTTCACTCGCCAGCACTGAGTCAGGACTGTGTGTGCGTGGGGAGTGCTCACGATGTGCACAGATCTTGCGTCTTTCTCTTGCCATGAATCTCAAAATATTTCTAGCAGTAAGAAATCTAATTCTAGAGGCACTGAACCAACACTCATCAACAAACATTCTCACCTTCTCTGCTATCCCCTACACAGTTATTTTGACACCAATGTGAGTGTATCCATAATTAAAGGGAGGTCTCTATATGTCCATTAAAGAGATGTGGCTGAGTCATTGAAGTCCTGTCTACAGGCCAGTAAACCAGCTTCAGAGTGAGGTCTCTAACAAAGCAATGCAGTTCCCCACCCACCAACCATCAGGGCTTGACGCGCTAGCCTGATAGTGTTGCAGCCTGTGGTGAAACCAAGAAACAACTAACTATCTGCGTCTGCTATTGAATTTTACATTATGGCCAGGTTCTACTTCAACCCCTAGCATTTCAATATTTTGTATTTAATCATAAATCAATGTTTGGATTGTGAGGGTTCGGCAGTAACTTCTAATGTGTCTTATTTTGTGTGTGTCCACATGCATGCCGGCCCGCCTAGTAAGTCAGCACTCTAAGTTATCTCTTTTTTTCAGTCAGGACTGCATGTTTCCCTGTGTCCTGGGTTGCTCTTCCTGAAGGGAGAAGCTCAGTAGTATTGACACAAAATGGCTGTGCAGGGGGCAACCATCTCCCCACTGACCCAAAATGGCAATGCTCACTCATCCATTGACAGCTACTGCAGGCCAATACAGGCAAATGTCTCCACACTGAGCCAAAATGGCTCCCTCACTCTTTTTTGTCTTTTTTTACCCATTTTTCTCCCCTTGACTTCACTCTCTCTGACAGATATAGTGTGTACAGTACACACTGTCTTCGTGCCTGTCTGCCCATAATGTTTGTGAAAACATAACTCGCTAAATGTTTATGGACTGAGCGCATACAGTAGCACTGTGTGTTAATAGCGACATGCTTTTACTGTAGCAATGTTTGAAATATTTGACAGGCCACAACTTTACACACACACACCACACACACACACACACACACACACACACACACACACACACAGTTGAAGTCGGAAGTTTACATACACTTAGGTTGAAGTCATTAAAACTTGTTTTTCAACCACTCCACAAATTTCTTGTTAACAAACTATAGTTTTGGCAAGTCGTTTAGGACATCTACTTTGTGCATGACAAAGGCAATTTTTCCAACAATTGTTTACCGACAGATTATTTCACTTATAATTCACTGTATCACAATTCCAGTGGGTCAGAAGTTTACATACACTAAGTTGACTGTGCCTTTAAATAGCTTGGAAATTTCCAGAAAATGATGTCATGGCTTTAGAAGCTTCTGATAGGCTAACTGACATCATTTGAGTCAATTGGAGGTGTACCTGTGGATGTATTTCAAGGCCTTCCTTCAAACTCAGTGCCTCTTTGCTTGACATCATGAGAAAATCAAAAGAAATCAGCCAAGACCTCAGAAAAAAAAAGTGTAGACCTCCACAAGTCTGGTTCATCCTTGGAAGCAATTTCCTAACACCTAAACGTACCACGTTCATCTGTACAAACAATAGTACGCAAGTATAAACACCATGGGACCACGCAGCCGTCATACCACTCAGGAAGGAGATGCGTTCTGTCTCCTAGAGATGAACGTACTTTGGTGCGAGAAGTGCAAATCAATCCAAGTACAACAGCAAAGGACCTTGTGAAGATGCTGGAGGAAACTGGTACAAAAGTATCTATATCCACAGTAAAACGAGTCCTATATCGACATAACCTGAAAGGCCGCTCAGCAAGGAAGATGCCACTGCTCCAAAACCGCCATAAAAAAAGCCAGACTATGGTTTGCAACTGCACATGGGGACAAAGATCATAGTTTTTGGAGAAATGTCCTCTGGTCTGATGAAACAAAATAGAACTGTTTGGCCATAATGACCATCGTTATGTTTGGAGGAAGAAGGGGGATCTTGCATGCTGAAGAACACCATCCCAACTGTGAAACACGGGGGTAGCAGCATCATGTTGTGGGGGTGCTTTGCTGCAGGAGGGACTGGTGCACTTTTCAAAATAGATGGTATCATGAGGAAGGAAAATTATGTGGATATATTGAAGCAACATCTCAAGACATCAGTCAGAAAGTTAATGCTTGGTTGCAAATGGGTCTTCCAAATGGACAATGACCCCAAGCATACTTCCAAAGTTGTGGCAAAATGGTTTAAGGAAAACAAAGTCAAGTTATTGGAGTGGCCATTACAAAGCCCTGACCTCAACCCTATAGAAAATATGTGGGCAGAACTGAAAAGGCGTGTGCGAGCAAGGAGGCCTTCAAACCTGACTCAGTTACACCAGCTCTGTCAGGAGGAATGGGCCAAAATTCACCCAACTTATTGTGGGAAGCTTGTGGAAGGCTACCTGAAACATTTGACCCAAGTTAAACAATTCAAAGACAATGCTACCAAATACTAATTGAGTGTATGTAAACTTCTGACCCACTGGGAATGTGATGAAAGAAATAAAAGCTGAAATAAATCATTCTCTCTACTATTATTCTGACATTTCACATTCTTAAAATAAATTTGTGATCTTAACTGACCTAAAACGAGTAATTTTTACCTGGACTAATTGTCAGGAATTGTGAAACTGAGTTTAAATGTATTTGGCTAAGGTGTATGTAAAAGTCTGACTTCAACTGTATGTTATATATTTTCCAATTTAAACCTCAACAATATGGGAACTACAATGATTATGAAAGGGAACACATCCACTACCTCTCAACACACTTGTGTATTTAGTATAAAAACTACTGACTCCCCTGTGTGTCATTGTACTGACTAACTCCTCATGACTCCTTCCGGTTGCCCTGTGCATTGGAGGAGTAATCGGTTACAAAAACCAACTAATCTCTTACATTACCAGCAAAAATATTATCAGATTACAAATCATTCTGAAAAAACAGATTACTTCTAGGATTACTTTAATATTCATAAAGGATGTTTACAACAAACTTTGACACCTTTCTCTTTTCTCAATGACATTCAAATCAATCAGCATTGAAAAAGGCGCAAGTTTCTACGTTTGTTCTGCCTGAGTGAGTCTGACCACAAGTCAGAGACCACTATGATGACACAGCAATGCGTTTGATCAATAATAGATCACAGGAGTGTGTGTGTGTGTGTGTGTGTGTGTGTGTTTTTTTTAGGCTACAATTCAAGCTATGTCTTCCAATGGTGTGACTGCTGTCGGCATCCAAAGATCATACATACAACTTGAATAAACACGTCAGCAGTGGTTTAGCCTACAGGCGATACTGTATGGCAGTGGAGGCTCCTCAGGAGGAAGAGGGCCATCCTCAGTGAATTTCATAAAAATTGTGAAAAAAAGTTAGCATTTTTAGATAACTATACTAAATATATTCACGTCACCAAATTATTGATGAAAAGTTTTTTTTTTTGCAATGGTCTACAGCAGCCCTCTGTAGGGTAGCACCATGGTGTGGTCAGAAGACAGCTAGCTTCCGTCCTTCTCTGGGTACATTGACTTCAATACAAAACCTAAGAGGCTCATGGTTCTCACCCCCTTCCATAGACTTACACAGTAATTATGACAATTATGAAGTCCTCCAACCTATCACAGCTCTTGCAGCATGAACTGACATGTTGTCCACTCAATCAAAGGATATGAGAATGAATCTAGTACTAAAAGAAAAGCTACAGCTAGCTAGCACTAGTGCATAAAGTGTGGTTAGTAGTTAACTCGGAAAGACAATAGTTGAACAGTAAGCGGGAGAGAGCGAGAGACCCACAAAGAATAATTTGAAAACAAATTTGTTAAACTCCAATATCTATTGGGTGAAATACCACAGTGTGCCTTCACAGCAGCAAAAACAAACCTGCTCTTACTGGCTTTTGCCAGATTCTGCCTTCACTCTCCTGAAGTTGCTGGTTATAGGCTGCATGAGGAGTCAGCAACTTTTCTCACGTGGAATGCCAATTTATCTTAACATTTCTACCAATCTGCGTGGCATTTATGGTTTTCATAAGCACATTTCTGTGGAAGAGTTTCATTTAATTTGTCTTCCTATCTTAATCATTGTCATGTGGTTCATCAAAATTCTATCTAAATGATAAGGATACAAACCTAAAAAGTAACTTCACTTTTATTGCCATTGCCAACTATGTAAAAAATAACCTATAGCCAACAAATTGAAACATTGCAGCCTACAGGTAGAAAATACCCTGATTTAAAAAAATAAATATCATATTGGCTACGCATGGCATGTCTGCAATGAACTTGAAACATTGTCTAAAATATGCTGGGCCCTCAGAGGTTCCTGAGCCAGTGAGCTCGGGACAGACACAGCTATAGGCTATTTGCACAAGGGATAAGAGGTCATCAGGTAGCCCTGTTTTATGACGTTTCCACTGGATCAGAACATGACATTTTTCTCTTTCATGCTGAGTGGTTATCGAAAGGGAAAGATGTTTCAAATACATTGAGGAACTGATGTCAGACTTTGTTTGCTTGCTGTCTGAGGTTACTTTGAGATGCTCCACCACTCATTAGTAGTGCTGCGTTAAGCCAATCAGAAACACTATCTGATCCCCAAATGGGCACATTTGTATGCCTACATTTGCATGCAGGACAGGTAACCTATAGGCCTACTTCTAAGTATAATCCGGTGCGTGTCCTTACTCAACATTCACAGACGCGCTCCAAACAAAAGACCTAAATTGGAAAAACTCCTAAAAGGAATGAAATAAATCAAAACTTGTTTCTCTCAAGCATATGTGGTGTGCTCTGCAAACAGCGTGTCCACTCCAACAACGAGAACGTTAGACTGGAATAATTATATATTGAATGCATTAACAGAAATTACTGTAATCAAACAAACATTATAGATGACAAATTATAGGAATTAATGGTAAATGTACTACTGGTGATATATGTAATGGGGAATTGACAGACACTAACAATCAAATACAAATAATTCACACAATGAAGTTGACTGTGACTGTTCGCAAATTGGCAGGAGAGAGCACGTTCTGGAGAGCGACGTGCGTTTTAGCCATCCCCGCGGCCACCGCAATGTATTAGTATCCTGAGATGGGCGCGAATCAGACATGTCTTCTGTGCCATAAAAATATATATTTACCTACCTCCATGAAGCTGGTTGAGAGAATGCCAAGAGTGTGCAAAGCTGTCATCAAGGCAAAGGATGGCTACTTAGAAGAATCTCAAATATTAAATATATTTTTAGATTTTAACACTTTTTTTTTTTTTTTTTTTTGGTTACTACATGATTCCATATGTGTTATTTCATAGTTTTGATGTCTTCACTATTATTCTACAATGTAGAAAATAGTAAAAATACAGGAAAACCCACGTGTCCAAACTTTTGACTGGTACTCTATATTTGCTATGCAAATCTCGGTCGACCAACAGCCTATCGCCTAAACAATTGACCAGTCGACTAATTGGAGTCAGCCCTACTGATTACAATTGACAGGTAATTAGTAACTGTAACGCATTACATTTGAAGTCTCTTACCTAGGGCTGTTGCGATGACCGTATTACCTCCACACCGGCGGTCATAAGGCAGTCAAATTCCACGTGACCGTGTAGTCATGGTAATTAGGCTTCTCCAAGCTCTGATGCTGCTGATGATCATTAGTAACCTACCAAACTTGTTAACTGCCTGGTACTCAGCACTCTACTCACTCTAATCACTCTGACATCAATGCAAATGTAATCAAAAATCTAATCAAACACTTCATGAGAGCCCATAAGCTCATGTTGCGCAACATTTCTATAAGCTATGTAATTGCGTGAGAAAACAGAGTGGTGGCCTCAGTTGAAAAGAGGATCCCATCAGCTTTCTCTATAGGCTAGGCCTACTATATTTATTTCTCAACTTTCCTAATATTAAACACATTGCTTATATTTACAACAGGAATATTGTCTACCAGGCTGGCATGAAAATGAACCACAGGAAAAGTATCCTCCATTCACTGTTTAAGTGCATAGATGACATGCATTTTTATCTCTGCCCCTGTTTTGAGACAGGTGCATGATAATGGTCCGTTCTAAATCAAAATAAGTTGCACACATTATTTAGTATATGTAAAGACAAGCTTAAAACAAGAATTGTCTGATGGGTGACAATATAGCCTAACTGGCATACATAAGCAGCACGTGAGTTTCAAGTTTGGGGAAGATCATTTTCACCATAAAAATGCACCTTTATAATAATTGCATTACATGCATAATCGCATTTGCGGTCACTTGATAATGGTGTTTTTTGCTAATGGAACATTCGTGCTTAGGGTGCATTATGGCCATACAAAGGGGATGCCGCCGTGAAATCCGAGGCATTATCAAGTGCTTGTCAAATTGTGAACGTTAGTCTCAAGTTTGTACAGCCTCCGCAAAAAACAAAGCAGAGCTCATGCCTTTCAAGCAACTTTTTTTCAAATTGTTACTCACGTCATGCCACCTTACAATGTATTAAAAACAAAACATAGCCCAACATTTGCAGAACAACTAAAGTTACATTAATAGCTCTAAATTAAGCATATAGGAGTACCTATTTCTTTGTTAACCTCTCAACAAAGAATGGTCGCACTCCCTCAAATCGTTTGGAGAAAATGTCCTTTATTTTTATCAGCGTTGTTCAATTGTGTTCTTCATACTATAAAATAATGCCACGGAATTCTAAGCAAATCTTGTCTGCTAAATGAACTAGTGTAGCCCACAGCCAGATCAGGACCTAACATCAGGACAACTCAGAGTATGCTATTCTGTTCTTCTGAAATAAACTACATTTTCTTCATATCATGTTTCTTTAGACCTGTCCCTAATAAATAATGGATTTATTGTGAAGTTGTAGGCTATATTTAATGGATTTATTAGACATTTTTAAATGTAGGTGTTCCAAAGTTCTGCGTCAGTGGCTTGTAGGTGATTAGTGGAAGCCAGGAGATGCTAAATGTGTTTGTTGATTAACGATCAATTATCGTGAGACTGACAGTTATTTGCTTGACAATCACCGGCTGATGAAATTTTGTGACCGCCACAGCCCTAATCATACCCACCCTGTTGATATGCCAACCTCTGCGTCACTCTGGGTTGTTATTAACACATGCTGAGGTAGGGTTGTCATGGGTCAGGCTCCAGTGCTGAATGAATAAGGATGGGGGGAGAGAGAAAGATGGAGTGTGGGAGGAGGGAATAGAGACTGTTCTGCTGCCAACCAGCAGACCAGAGCCTTGAAGTGGAAATGAGGGAGATAGAGAGTGTGTGTGTTTCAGCTGAGCTGGGTGGGTCTCGGGGACTTTGTGTCTGCAGCCCTCGGCATATCTCTGCTCTCTACCCTGAGGCAGTCGACAGCTCAGTCTCTCCACGGGACGGCTTGAAGTAGGCCCGGGAGGAGAGGCTTCATGTTGTCACATCAAGTTGGGCAACACACACACACACACACTGAGTTATTCCACCCATTCAGTGCCTTTTGAGAAGTGTAATTTAATTATTATTTTTTTTTAAATTCAAAGTTAATAAAAAAAAAAACGACTAATACTATTCTATTAAAACACAAGAAGCACTTTGACTGCATATGAATCTAAAATAGAAATATCTCTGCAATTGTTAATGTCATGCCCCCCCTCCGTTCTTGACTTTTCCTAAATAAGTATTTAACACACGTTAACATTAGCATTTTGATATCACAAATGGAGGTCGACCGATTATGATTTTTCAACGCCAATATCGATTATTGGAGGACCAAAAAAAGCCGATAACGATTAATCGGCCAATTTTGTAATTTTTTTTAAAATTTATTTGTAATAATGACAATTACAACAATACTGAATGAATGCTTATTTTAACTTAATATAATCAATAAAATCAATTTAGCCTCAAATAAATCATGAAACATGTTCAATTTGGTTTAAATAATGCAAAAACAAAGTGTTGGAGAAGAAAGTAAAAGTGCAATATGTGCCATGTAAGAAAGCTAACGTTTAAGTTCCTTGCTCAGAACATGGGAACATATGAAAGCTGGTGGTTCCTTTTAACATGAGTCTTCAATATTCCCAGGTAAGAAGTTTTAGGTTGTAGTTATTATAGGACTATTTCTCTCTATACGATTTGTATTTCATATACCTTTGACTATTGGATGTTCTTATAGGCACTTTAGTATTGCCAGTGTAACAGTATAGCTTCCGTCCCTCTCCTCGCTCCTACCTGGGCTCGAACCAGGAATACATCGACAACAGCCACCCTCGAAGCAGTGTTACCCATGTAGAGCAAGGGGAACAACTACTCCAAGTGACGTTTGAAACGCTATTAGCGCGCACCCGCTAACTAGCTAGCCATTTCACATCGGTTACACCAGCCTAATCTTGGGAGTTGACAGGCTTGAAGTCATAAACAGCGCAATGCGTTGCGAAAAGCTGTTGGCAAAACGCACGAAAGTGCTGTTTGAATGAATGCTTACGAGCCTGCTGCTGCCTACCATCGCTCAGTCAGACTGCTCTATCAAATCATAGACTTAATTATAACATAATAAACACACAGAAATATGAGCCTTAGGTCATTGATATGGTCGGAAACTATCATCTCGAAAAAACTAATTGTTTTTTTCTTTCAGTGAAATACGGAACCGGTCCATATTTTATCTAACGGGTGGCATCCCTAAGTCTAAATATTCCTGTTACATTGCACAACCTTCAATGTTATGTCATAATTACGTAAAATTCTGGCAAATTAGTTCGCAACAAGCCAGGCAATGAACGCAGGAGCAGTGACACAAGTTCATGTTAGCAGGCAATATTAACTAAATATGCAGGTTTAAAAATATATACTTGTGTATTGATTCATAGAAAGGCATTGATGTTTACGGTTAGGTACATTTTTCGCAAATGCGCTTGTTAAATCATCACCCGTTTGTCGAAGTAGGGTGTGATTCGATGAGAAATTAACAGGCACCGCATCGATTATATGCAACGCAGGACACGTTAGATAACTACACATGGTTGATGATATTACTAGTTTAACTAGTGATTATGTTAAGATTGATTGTTTTTTATAAGATAAGTTTAATGCTAGCTTGCAACTTACCTTGGCTTCTTGCTGCCCTCGTGTAACAGGTAGTCAGCCTGCCATGCAGGCTCCTCGTGGAGTGCAATGTAAGGCAAGGGGTTAGAGCGTTGGACTAGTAACCAGAAGGTTGCAAAAACGAATCCCCCCTGAACAAGGCAGTTAACCCCCGTTCCTAGGCCGTCATTGAAAATAAGAATGTGTTCTTAATCTGACTTGCCTAGTTAAATAAAGGTGTAAAAATAAACAAATCGGCAAATCGGTGGCCAAAAATACCGATTACCGATTGTTATGAAAACTTGAAATCGGCCCTAATTAATCGTCCGTTCCGATTGAATTGGTCGACCTCTAATCACAAGCATAATTTGTGTTATAGGCAGTTTTTAAGAGGACATTTTCCTCTTTTATATATGTATATAGTATCTCATAGTGTATATAGTATCTCATAGTGTATATAGTATCTCATAGTGTATATAGTATCACAGAGCAGATTCGGAGGTTTCCAAAACACTTAACTCTCAAATTGAAGAGTAGCATAAATAACATTGCGTACAGTAACATAAATAATGAAAATGCTGTTGTGTTCCTTTGAAAGATACTTTTTCATATTCTAGTGTTATCCAAGCTCTTCATAAACCCAATCAAAGGTTATTTTTTCAGATTAGCATACAGTGCCCTTGGAAAGTATTCAGACCCCTTTACTTTTTCAAATTTGTATTACGTTACAGCCTATTTCTAAAATGCTTTTAAAAACAAACAAAAAACAAATCCTCAGCAATCTACACACAATACCCATAATGACAAAGCGAAAAATAAAATACAGAAAAACCTTAATTACATAAGTATTCGGACCCTTTGCTATGAGAATCAAAATTGAGCTCTGGTCCATCCTGTTTCCATTGATCATCCTTGATCTTTCTACAACTTGATTGTAGTCCACCTGTGGTAAATTCAATTGATTGGACATTTTTAGTCATTTAGCAGACGCTCTTATCCAGAGCGACTTACAGTAGTGAATGCATAAATTTCATTTCACACACTTTTTTTTCTGTGCTGGACATGATTTGGAAAGGCACACACCTGTCTATATAAGGTCCCACAGTTGACAGGTCATGTCAGAGCAAAAACCAAGCCATGAGGTTGAAGGAATGTCCGTAGAGCTCAGAGACAGGATTGTGTCGAGGCCCAGATCTGGGGAAGGGTACCAAAACATTTTTACAGCATTGAAGATCCCCAAGAACACAGTGGCCTCCATTCTTAAATTTAAGAAGTTTGGAACCACCAAGGCTCTCTTAGGCTCCAGAGTGGAGCAGTGGTCTAAGACACTGCATCCCAGTACAAGAGGCGTCACTGCATTACCTGGTTCGAATCCAGGCTGCATCACATCCCAGCGTCGTCCAGGTTTGGCCAGGGTAGGCCGTCATTAAGAATTTGTTCTTAACTGACTTGCCTAGTTAAATTAAAATAATTACAGCTGGCCGCCCGGCCAAATTGACCAATCAGGCTAGAAGGGCCTCTGGACATTGGAGAACCTTCAGAAGGACAACCATCTCTGCAGCACTTCACCAATCAGTCCTTTATGGTGGAGTGGCCAGACTGAAGCCACTCCTCAGTGGCTTGTTGTACATGGACCTTGACTCTTCTTTTAAACATTATGGTCTGTTCAATATTCCTGTCTTGTTTGCATTTGTCATCCCCTTCTGTCTTTCTCTCTCTAACTCTTTTTTTCCCCCTCGATCTCACCCTCTTTTTCTGTTTCTCTTTCTCTCTTGCTCTCTTTCTCACTCTCTCCCCCTCTTTTCTGTGAGTTCTGTCCTGTGATGTCTGGTCTTCTGTGTGTTAGTAACAGCTGCCAAGGGAGCCTCCTCCCTCCACCTCTCCTCACCCATTCCTCTCTCACACAACAAAGCAGGAGGAAAGTTTAGTGCCACTCTGTGTGAACCCAATAACTTTCTGAGTTAGCTGTCATCTACAGAGCTGTGACCTGGCTCTACACTGCAACACGCATTGACACACACAGTTGTCACTTTTCCATGTGTTGTAACTAAACAAATTACAGCATTGGGAATGTAATTGTACTTACTTTAGTTTTTGTTAGTTATGCAGTATGTTTGGTGACTTTTATTTAAGATGTAATTGGCTTGTACAGTAAGAGCTGCCCTGATGGGGTCTGTCTGCCCAGCATCCAGCCACCGGATCCATTAGTCATCTGTATGTCAGTCACGCATCTCCCTGGGTGTGACAACTGAAAGCATCAGAACAACTCTTAGTTGGCCCTAGCTAGCGCTCAACATGGGTTACAACAGGTAAATAATCAACATGGAGGAGACAGGAGAGAGCTTGCTGTCTTCGTTGTGCAGGAGATGGAGGCAGGGAGAGGAGACGGGTAGGTATAGAGGCACCTTTGATCCCCCTGCCTGCCTGTCAGTACCACAGCAGAGCCACGCACCAGGCTGTCTGCTCCACTTTCCTCCCCAGCTCCAATGTACTATTTTCAGTTTTTTGAGGGGACTCGGTTAGCTGAGCTTGAGCATGTCGGTGGTGCTGAATGCCTGGTTTAATGAGGAGATGGGAGTTGTGACGAACACACTAGCAGTTGTGATGGAGGGAGTGTGTGTGTCACTTCGGTGTGTTTATTGTATGTGGGTTCGAGAGAATTACTGTGTATGTAGTGTCTGTGCATGTGTGTGCAATCTTGTATGTACTGTATGTGATTGTGAACATTAGTTTGAAGCTGTTCTGGCTCATGGTTCCCAGTGCCCTATTAAGACACTGTTCGTGTTTCCTTTATTTTGGCAGTTACCTGTAAGTGTTTGTTTTGTCCTCTAACTTGTGTTTACTCCTCAACTGGGCCCAGACTGTAGCCTGAAGCCTCAATTTAGTGCCCCCCCCCTGCCCTTAACCCCTGCCTTGTCTCCCAGTGTCCCCCCCAACCCCTGCCTTGTCTCCCAGTGTCCCCCCCCAACCCCTGCCTTGTCTCCCAGTGTCCCCCCCCAACCCCTGCCTTGTCTCCCAGTGTCCCCCCCCAACCCCTGCCTTGTCTCCCAGTGTCCCCCCCAACCCCTGCCTTGTCTCCCAGTGTCCCCCCCAACCCCTGCCTTGTCTCCCAGTGTCCCCCCAACCCCTGCCTTGTCTCCCAGTGTCCCCCCCAACCCCTGCCTTGTCTCCCAGTGTCCCCCCCAACCCCTGCCTTGTCTCCCAGTGTCCCCCCCAACCCCTGCCTTGTCTCCCAGTGTCCCCCCCAACCCCTGCCTTGTCTCCCAGTGTCCCCCCCAACCCCTGCCTTGTCTCCCAGTGTCCCCCCCCCAACCCCTGCCTTGTCTCCCAGTGTCCCCCCCCAACCCCTGCCTTGTCTCCCAGTGTCCCCCCCAACCCCTGCCTTGTCTCCCAGTGTCCTGAATCAGCTTCGGCTCCTGCTGTCTTATTTACTTTCTCAGTACCACTGGAATTAGAACGTATGTGTTTCTGGTTGTGGATATGAAAGCTGTTTATATCATGGCATTGTTGAATACTCATTTCTGATTGGCTTGAAGGTGTTTGGAGGATATATTGGCATGGGGTTAATCGAGGGCATTATCACTTAAATAGAATGGGTTACCAACATATTCAAATAATGATTGACATTTTCATTTAGAGTAAATTATTCCTACTATTTCATCCTTCCACAAAATATAGTCCTGACACACATCTAGGGTTGCTAACCAAGGCGGCTGGTCGTTCGTTCTATCGGTTCGGTTGCCAGAGACGCGACCCAGTCGTTCAGTCTTTTTGTTCTGTATCAATGGATGCGACCCAGTCGTTCATCCTAAATGTTCTATTGTCATACTGGCTGGCAACAACGTTCTTATCCCTTGCTTGCTAGCTACCCAACTACGGCTAACTTAGTCACGTCAAACACCGCAGCCAGAACAACAGCAAAGTAGCTGTTTTCTAGTGACATTTATTTGGATACATTCATAAGAATGAGCTAATGATGAGCGATTTCACCTGGCAAAGAAAATGTGTTCTCTCGTCAGGACACTTCTGTTAAGAGGAGCTAGCCAACACCACAGCTAACACAGTCACTTCAGAGGAGCTAGCCAACAACACAGCTAACACAGTCACTTCAGAGGAGCTAGCCAACAACACAGCTAACACAGTCACTTCAGAGGAGCTAGCCAACAACACAGCTAACACAGTCACTTCAGAGGAGCTAGCCAACAACACAGCTAACACAGTCACTTCAGAGGAGCTAGCCAACACCACAGCTAACACAGTCACTTCAGAGGAGCTAGCCAACACCACAGCTAACACAGTCACTTCAGAGGAGCTAGCCAACACCACAGCTAACACAGTCACTTCAGAGGAGCTAGCCAACACCACAGCTAACACAGTCACTTCAGAGGAGCTAGCCAACAACACAGCTAACACAGTCACTTCAGAGGAGCTAGCCAACAACACAGCTAACACAATCACTTCAAACTGAAGCTGAAAGACTGCTAACTAGCTGCATTTAGTTTGATCTGTTTTCTATTGGCATTTCTTTCGTATATGTCCTTAAATGATGCCTATTCATGATTTCAACTGGCTGAGAAAAACTCTCTGTCCCGAATCCCGACCCCCCTACACGTTCATTACTATTGGACAGCTGGAGATTCAATTTCAATATTGAAACAATGTTGGAAATGTCAGAGAGACCGACAGCAAGGTTTAAACAAATCGCTATTGAAAACCAATTGCTAGTCTAAAAAGAAATGGGAGAAAATGTCTAGATGTTTTTTACAGTAGAGATCAAGTTTATAAATTGTATGGCTGGGCTGATGAGACAGTGGATTGCGCAGTGAGATGGATCAGAGTAAATAGGCATAGCTTTAGCCGGTTGTCACTTCAAATCAAAATGTATTGGTCACATACACATGGTTAGCAGATGTTAATGCGAGTGTAGTGAAATGCTTGTGCTTCTAGTTCCGACAGTGCAGTAATATCTAACAAGTAATCTAACAATTTCACAACAGGTGGAATAGACACAGGCTAGAATGCGGTTTCAAATAAACCTACCATTAAAATTATAGACACATCCTTTCTTTGTCAGTGGGCAAACCATACAAAATCAGCAGGGGATCAAATACTTTTTTCCCCACTGTAGATCCACCCGTTGTATAATTCCCTATAACGCACAGTAGAATTCAATGTCTATAGTTCTCTGTTTGAGCTGCTTTTGAAAGCAAGTCGAATTGAAAACATTGGCATTGTGGTTTGGTTAGCTAAACTAGCAAGTCTGTGTTTGTTTACCACAGCAACTACTGTAGCTTTCTAGTAAACTTGCTAGCTACTTCAGTGGATGTTGAACACATTTCTAGAGGCAACTGTGTTCAATTATAGCCATGGTATAACAGAGATAATCAATGTTTGGCTCTATGTGTTCTCTGGAAAATAATGCAACTCCTAGTTGTTTGTTATTTTCCATAAGACGCATAACCCCTTGTTGATTATCCTTTACTTAGTATCTGGTTATACAAGTGTTGTAGCACCAGTCCCTGCCAATGCTGCCAACTAGAAGAAATCCACAGTACTTTTTATTCAGTCCACTGGCAAATCCACTGGCAACACCAGACATGTTGTCTTTGACTGGCTCTCTAAAATAAAATGAAATGTCAGGGTAGGTTAGCTTAACATACTGATCTAGTGATTTCTGTCTTTGTGTCTCTCTCTCAGGACTGGGTAAGGGCAGAAGGAAGCAGAGTGCCAGTGACCCCTCCCCCACACCCAGCACGGATGCGGAGTACCCCTCCAATGGGAGTGGCGGAGGAGGAGGGGCCGAGCGGGTCTACGACCTCAACATCCTGGCTGTGGTCAAGTTCTCGTACGTGGCGGAGCGCGAGGACGAGCTGACCCTAGCCAAGGGGTCCCGGGTCACGGTGATGGAGAAGTGCAGTGACGGTTGGTGGCGGGGCAGCCAGGGGGGCCGTGTGGGCTGGTTCCCCTCTAACTATGTCCTGGAGGACCCCGCAGAGGGGGAAGGGGGTAGAGGAGGAAGGGACTCCCCAGGGAGGGGCAGGGAGGCCACGATGACCAACGGACGGGCGGGAGGTGGTGGCAGCCGGGGTGGCGAGGGCAGTGGTGCACTCCAGCTGGTCCAGACTCTGTACCCGTTCAGCTCAGTGACGGAGGAGGAGCTGAACTTTGAGAAAGGAGAGGTGATGGAGGTTGTTGAGAAACCTGAGAATGACCCAGAGTGGTGGCGCTGCCGGAACACCCGCGGCCTGGTGGGCCTGGTGCCCAAAAACTATGTGCTGGTGCTGAATGACACCAACGGGCCTCCCGGGCTCCCCGCCCTTCCGCTGTCGCCCCCTGGTTCCCCACAGATCGGCCACGTGACCCCGGCGTGCGAGGGCAAGTTTGGCGGCAGGGACTGGTACTACGGAGGGGTGACCAGGCACCAAGCAGAGCTGGTCCTCAACGAGAGAGGAGAGGAGGGGGACTTCCTCATACGTGACAGCGAGTCATCGGTGAGTGGGGGAGGAGAGGATGAAGGAAAGGGAGGGATTAGGGAAGGAGATAGGAGTGTGTGAGAAGGATAGACCAGGTTTCCCAAACACTGTCCTGCCCCCCCCCCAGGATAGATGGTACAGTTGAGGGGGAGATGGAGGATAGAAGGATGGTGGGAAGGGGAAGATCTCAATTGCATACTCCTCATGCCCCTCTCTGACCACCACCTCCAATGGGTTTTGAGGAAGTGACGAGGAGAGAGGACGCAAGGAGTATGCGATTGAGATCTTCCCAAGGATAAAATACTATGTTGGAGGATAGGAGACGTACAGTATCTGCACACATGAACAGCTATTGGCCTGTGATTTATAAATGAAGTCATAGTGCCCTCTGCTGGTGGATAGTGAGGAGTGTTAGTAGAGTGTTTGTTGGAGATGTTTCATCTATGTTGTGTGTAAGTGAACTGACTCTCGCTCTCTCCATCCTTCTCCCTCTAGCCCAGTGATTTCTCTGTGTCTCTGAAGGCGCCTGGGAAGAACAAGCACTTCAAGGTGCAGTGTTCAGAGGGGGTCTACTGTATTGGCCAGCGCAAGTTTAGCTCCATAGATGAACTGGTGGAACACTACAAGAAAGCCCCCATCTTCACCAGTGAACAAGGAGACAAGCTCTACCTTGTCAAACCGCTGCCCGCACCCCAGCTATCCTCAACATGCTGAACGTGGGGAGAGACCTTACTGTCTGTTTTAGCCCAGTCACATAGCTCGTATTGGTTCTGTTTGCTTTTGTTAGTTAAAAAAATCCAAATGTAAACCCTCTCCAGAGGTTCTGATGATTTCTAAAGGAAAGAATAAGTTCATCAAGGGACCACTGTAAACACTCTTTAGATTTTTTTTTTTCCTCCATTCGCCTTCATCTTCATCAATCCCTCTCTTCCTCCGCCTTCATCCTCATCTATCCATCTCTTCCTCCGCCTTCATCCTCATCTATCCATCTCTTCCTCCGCCTTCATCCTCATCTATCCATCTCTTCCTCCGCCTTCATCCTCATCTATCCCTCTCTTCCTCCGCCTTCATCCTCATCTATCCCTCTCTTCCTCCGCCTTCATCCTCATCTATCCCTCTCTTCCTCCGCCTTCATCCTCATCTATCCCCCTCTTCCTCCGCCTTCATCCTCATCTATCCCTCTCTTCCTCCGCCTTCATCCTCATCTATCCATCTCTTCCTCCGCCTTCATCTATCCATCTCTTCCTCCGCCTTCATCCTCATCTATCCCCCTCTTCCTCCTCATCTATCCATCTCTTCCTCCGCCTTCATCCTCATCTATCCCTCTCTTCATCCTCATCTATCCCTCTCTTCATCCTCATCTATCCCTCTCTTCATCCTCATCTATCCCTCTCTTCATCCTCATCTATCCCTCTCTTCATCCTCATCTATCCATCTCTTCCTCCGCCTTCATCTATCCCCCTCTTCCTCCGCCTTCGTCCTCATCTATCTCTCTCTTCCTCCGCCTTCGTCCTCATCTATCCCTCTCTTCCTCCGCCTTCATCCTCATCTATCCCCCTCTTCCTCCGCCTTCGTCCTCATCTATCCCTCTCTTCCTCCGCCTTCATCCTCATCTATCCCCCTCTTCCTCCGCCTTCGTCCTCATCTATCCCTCTCTTCCTCCGCCTTCATCCTCATCTATCCCTCTCTTCCTCCGCCTTCGTCCTCATCTAGCTCTCTCTTCCTCCGCCTTCGTCCTCATCTATCCCCCTCTTCCTCCGCCTTCATCCTCCTCAAACTCTAGTCGAGAAAGAGGTACTGTCAATGTGCCACCTGCTTACTGTATTACTTTTCTATTGGCACTACACTTACTGTTCTGTTTTTCTATTGGCCCCAGCTCTACACTACTGCTATTTGATTGGCTCCTGCTGTACACTAACTGCAATGTTCTATTGGCTCCAACTCTACGCTTAGTTCTCGATTCAATCTGGATGGCTGAAGCGTTACAGATTGAACACTAGAGATGTAAAGGTAATTTCTGATTGAGCTGACAGATGCAGCGTTTACCATGAATGCAGTCTCCGCTGACGCGAGAACATATTCTTTCAATTTAAATCCTGCTTTAACGCTGAACTTCCACTGAATTGAGCCCTTACTGTACTGCTATTCATTGGCCCTAGTGCTGTTTTCCAATGAAATCAGGTCTTCAGTCGTTCTACTCTCAATATGTAAATGTAGCTGATGGATGGCACTAATTCAACAGTAATGTTTTTTGTTTTTATTTACTTCTTGCTACGTATCGATCATGGGGTTCTCAGCTTTTATTAGATATAATATATCTGAATGTTATTGAGCATTGTTATTTAATTCTTGTTCCCACTGTATGTATATATTCAGAAGATGTGCATATATGAATCGTTTTGATCCAACCTATGGTACTGTACCGCTGATCACGTGATGAGAATTGAAATGCGTATGTTCAATAAAAGTTTTTGCAGAATAACTCAAATCATAAGCCGTCTGCCCTTTCTGTCTCTGATGCTGTATTGTGAGACAAGTGGTAAATGCTGCTGGTCTCTGGGAGTGGATGTTATTATTCTACACTATAGTTAATCATAGTCAGATCTGTCTGGCTGTTTAAATACAGTCCGGCTGGCTGTTTTTAAATGCAGTCTGGCTGCTGAGGGACTCAGGCCAGAGGAGATGACTGAGCGTTGTCTTCTTTGACATCATGGCGGTCCGCAAGCAATCGTTTAAGTACTGTGCTGGAGTGTACTATCAATCATGAGCTGGCGAATTCTGTACTACCGTGAAAATAAAATGAAAACCCAAGTAAATCCCTACTAACTTCTACTAAACCCTCCACCAACCCTGTTAAACGTCTATATCATGCTGAAACACTCCACATTTAGGATTGTTCAGCATGTCAACCATTTCAACAGTAACATCTTACCCCCAATATCGCTCTTGCCGTCTCCACAATAACCATCAACCTAGCATTTCTGCTTTCCACAACCCGAGTCGTATTGATAACCTAATAAAAGCTATGAAGTCAACTTTATTCCTTATGTGGCCTCTCTTCCTCCCTTCACATTTTCTTTATTGTTTATGGACATTGGGACCCCAGTGAAGACTCCCCTCAGTCTAGCATAATCACCAGGGACATGGCCTTTAATCTTCTCCCCGTTTAAGCTTTTCCATTTTCAGAATCTTCTCTTGCTGAACTTGGATACCACAAAACATTAACAATCTACCATTTCCAATGAACTGAGCTAATTTCACTTCACCTACCTCTTTCTCTACGGCATTAGTCGGATAGGGTGTAAGTGAGGCCCTGTGGTCTCATCAAACACAAACTATTTCCACTCCAACACATTACTCTTGATTCATACCTTGGCCCTCTTTATGCTTTCTTTACTAGATGCTCCACTGCTTTCTGTATCATGATCTCTCTTCTTACTATGTCTTTCCAGTACTGACCATGCCCGTCCTTGACCCTCATTCTGCCACACCATACCATCAGAACTGACACCTATTGCGTTCGCATTCCAGCACAGCTGTTGCTTCACCAACCTTTCCTTCATTTCGTCGGCGTCTCGTTGCATCATTGGTTAACACCATCTGCCACAGGTCTGATGACACCTAGCTGTCAACATGCAGAGTTTGACAGATTGATTGAACCGGATCGACTGGCGTGTCTCAATCTGATCAGAGTATATCATTAATAGCTCCCTCACAGACAGTCTGTACAAATGATGCAGATGATTGTGAAAGCGGTAACAGACTTCTGATTTGTCCTACACTGACACCCACAATGACAACCTTGTCAGACGTTGATTAAGGGCTCGATTCAATCAGATCCACTTTAGCCAACATCTGCATAGTCATAGTGGTTGTTTTGATGGTGTCGGAGGTGGAACTCCGTTAGAGCTGTCAAATCCACAAGTGGCTCCTGTCATTATATGTAAAGCTGACTGCACTACAAGTTCGAACACTGGAATGTGAGATGTAATCTACACCTCCATTAGAATTATATAAATCCTCATTTTTGTTTTAATGATTTTTCAATTTAAGCGTAATTATTCTATATAGCCTACATATTCTTGTTCTGAACTTCTACCACGAATGGGGTGGGTATGGCTTCTTGAAAATGATCGCAAGAGCAGTTGATCACTGCTATACAGTTATACCTCCCACACCGCCAAAACATCCGCTATGTGGGCAGGGCAGTGGCTGTTGTACCGTCCTAGGCAAGGTAAAATAAATTGCTGCCCCCGACAAAACTAGAATAGTCCCAGGAAGAAAATGACGTTGAAAATAAAATATGTATTTTTTGAAGACGTTGAAGTTACGTTAATTTTAGGTTTTCAATAAAATCTGAAAATATGTATTTTCCGGACATTGAAATAAGGTTCATTTTCGGTTCTGAATGAAAATTGAAAATACCTACTTTAAAGATGTTGAAATCCGGTACATTTTTGGTTCTGAATGAAAGTTGAATAGACGTCTATGTTTGGACCAAATCAAGGCCAGGTTGGACTAAAAACCAACGTCCTTGGAAATCAAGGCAAAGTCAGATAAAAAAAAACATCCAAAAGGCGTCGGCATCGTTCTGTGCTTACTGAGGTGTTGCCTCAAATTGAATTTTATGAGTGCCAATCTATGCGGTAAACATATTTCCAGCCTTCAGACAGTGGTGAATGGGAAGAGAAATCTGTTGCCAGGGGTGTAACTATCACTGGAGATGTGTTTGTCAGTGATGTGTACGCCGAGGACCTATTTCACCTCCACTGCGGTCCCGTCGATGTGAATAGGGGCGTGCTCTCTCCGTTGTCTCCTCAAGTCCACGATCAGCTCCTTCATTTTGTTGACGTTGAGGGAGAGGTTATTTTTCCTGGCACCACTCCGCCAGGGTACTCACCTCCTCCCTGTAGGCTGTCTTCTCATTGTTGGTAATCAGGCCTACCACTGTAGTGTCATCTGCAAACTTGATGATTGAGTGGAGGCATGCATGGCCACACAGTCATGGGTGAACAGGGAGTACAGGAGGGGACTGAACACGCACCCTTGTGGGGCCCCTGTGTAGTGGAAGTGTTGTTTCCTACCTTCTCCACCTGGGGGAGGCCCGTCAGGAAGTCCACGACCCAGTTGCACAGGGCGGGGTTCAGATCCAGGGCCCCGAGCTTAATGATAAGCTTGGAGGGTACTATGGTGTTGAAGGCTGAGCTGTAGTCAATGAACAGCATTCTTGAATGAAGGTATTCCTCTTGTCCAAATGGGATAGGGCAGCGTGCAGTGCAATGGCGATTGTATTATCTGTGGCTCTATTGGGGCGGTATGCAAATTGAAGTGGGTCTAGGGTGTCAGGTAATGTAGAAGTGATATGATCCTTAACTCTCAAAGCACTTCATGATGACAGAAGTGAGTGCTACGGGGCGATAGTCATTTAGTTCAGTTACCTTGGTGGACATCATAAAGCAAGTGGGGACAGCAGACTGGGGTAGGGAGAGATTGAATATGTCCATAAACACTCCAGCCAGCTGGTCTGCATGCTCTGAGGACGCAGCTAGGGATATAGTCTGGACCGGCAGCCTTGCGAGGGTTAACACGCTTGAACGTCTTACTCACGTCAGCCACTGAGAACGAGAGCCCACGGTCCTTGGGAGCGGACCGCATCGGTGGCGCTGTATTATCCTCAAAGCGGGCAAATTAAGGTGTTTAGCTTGTCCGGGAGCAAGACGTCGGTGTCTGCGACGTGGCTGGTTTTCCCTTTGTAATCCGTGATTGTCTGTAGACCCTGCCACATACAGCCTAGTTTTAATGATTGTGAATGTTTTACCCTGGTTTTATCTGCTACATGGTTTATGTTAGATCATTTTATGGATGGAACGTTGGTGGAGCGCCACAGTGATGCCTCCGACAGAGAGGCACGCTGGGAAATGACAAGCTAAATATTTTGTGCCCCTGCCTTTGACAAGGTGGGCACTTCTTATCACAGGGCTGCAACAGCTCTCATCTAAAAAGCCCATATGCCACTGGTTGAGAGAAATTGTTTTTGGACAGAATTATGTAGGTTTTATGTGTTGTTGGAGGTGCATCTTGGTCACTTTAGCTCAGTAAATGCCGCCCTTGTCAATCTGCAACCATAGGCGACGGCCTAATCCTGCCTGTTAACACTTTATCTGATTGAATCTTGGCCTAAGGGTGTGTTAGTAGTCAATAACATGGTGTGAAATTGTAGCTTTCTTTCAAAATATTTCTGGTAACAACTGTATCACTACAGCAGGTAAATCCCCCTGTTAAGAGAAAGTGGGGGAGAGGATGATGGAATGAGGAGATGTGAGCTAGGGGAGGAGAGGATGAGAGGATGGTAAAAGGAGAGCTGATAGGGGGCAGGGAAGTAGAGGGTGGGTGAGATGGAAGGGGATGAGAGAAGAAGAGAGGAGGATGGCAGGAAGGATGAACAAAGAGGGGAAGAGAAAAGAGTCTGGATGAGAAGATGGTAGAAGTCAGGAAATAAGAGTGGAAGATAGGATGTATTGTCCCCCAAATCTCCTTTAGAGGGCACTGGTCCTCTAGCTAAAAGACATGCACTGTGAATGTCTGCCTATGTAACATGTCTAAACGTCCCTATTATCTTACTTTACTACCTTAATGTCTGCTGGTGTAGAAACATGGCCAATGCATTAGATAAGATGGTGGTGGTGAAGGGAAAAGCACTAAGGACATTAATGACATAAAGTCCTATACTCTAGACTCTGTGAGACAGCCAAGCTTTGATAACCCTGATGAATGTGTGATCTGTTGGTAAGGACCGGTCTAATGGAGTTAATGACAGACGTGGTTTACTGTGAGCGGTGGAGATGTGTGTGACTATGAGGCAGAGAGGAATGGGCAGTCTAGTGTTTTTGCTGCAGTGTGGAGCAGGGTCTCTGCTGAGTAAGGGAGGGTGTTAGTCCTTCCAGCTTTATCTCGGGGAATGGCTTGGCCAGACACACTGTTCACATTACATTGAGTAAATCCTTCAGCCTTTTGATTGACCAGTGGCAAAACATCACACCGTGTCTGTCTGGTGAGGAGCACCCTTAGCAGAGATGCCAACAACCGGATTCATCTGGTTTTCAAGGATACAGCTATCTTCAACCTAGCTTCCTTTTACGCTGAAAACCAGACGTGGAAACCACTCAGACATCTTTTTACGCCTGCTACATTAGATTAGGTGAGGAGGAGTGGGCTAGACACACAAACCATACGGGTCCTGACGGGCTAGTGGTAATGGCTGGAGTAGAATGAGTGACATGGTTTCAAATACATCAAACACGTGGTTTCCATGTGTTTGATGCCATTCCATTCGCTCCGTTCCAGCCATTACTAAGAGCCGCCGTCCTCTCAGCAGCCTCCATTGGTGTGTACTGTACATATTGTTGTGTAGTGGTTGATTGAATAGACTCCCTCAAATGAATGATTGATCGCTGGTCTGATCCACTGCTATCTGAACTGCACTCACAACACTTCTCTCCTCCTCCATCTTGTCATACTGCTGCTTCATCGCTGCAACCTGGTCTCAGAGCATTTTGTATTGTTCTGTACTTAAATCCGAGAACCTCAAATCAAGTTTTATTAGTCACATGCGCCGAATACAACAGGCGTAGACCTTACAGTGAAATGCTTACTTACGAGCCCCTAACCAACAATGCAGTTTAAAAAAAATATGGATAATAATAAATAAAAGTAACAAGTAATTAAAGAGCAGCAGTAAAATGACAATAGCGAGACTATATACAGAGGGGTACCGATACAGAGTCAATGTGCGGGGTCACCGGCTAGTTGAGGTAGTATGTACACGTAGGTAGAGTTATTAAAGTGACTGTGCATAGATGACAACAGAGAGTAGCAGTGGTGTAAAGAGGGTGGAGGGGCAATGCAAATAATCTGGGAAGCCATTTCATTAGATGTTCAGGAGTCTTATGGCTTGGGGGTAGAAGCTGTTGAGAAGCCTTTTAGACCTAGACTTGGCGCTCCGGTACCGCTTGCGGTAGCAGAGAGAACAGTCTATGACTAGGGTGGCTGGAGTCTTGGACAATTTTTAGGGCCTTCATCTGACACCGCCTGGTATAGAGGTCCTGGATGGCAGGAAGCTTGGCCCCAGTGATGTACTGGGCTGTTCGCACTACCCTCTAGTGCCTTGCGGTCGGAGGCCGAGCAGTTGCCATAACAGGCAGTGATGCAACCAGTCAGGATGCTCTCGATGTTGCAGCTGTAGAACCTTTTGAGGATCTGAGGACCCATGCCAATTCTTTTCAGTCTCCTGAGGAGGAATAGGTTTTGTTGTGCCCTCTTCCCAACTGTCTTGGTATGCTTAGACCATGTTAGTTTGTTGGTGATGTGGACACCAAGGAACACGAAGCTCTCAACCTGCTCCACTGCAGCCCCATCGAGGAGAATGGGGGCGCGCTCGGTCCTCTTTTTCCAGTAGTCCACAATCATCTCCTTTGTCTTGATCACGTTGAGGGAGAGGTTATTGTCCTGGCACCACACGGCCAGGTCTCTGACCTCCTCCATATAGGCTGTCTAGTCGTTGTCTGTGATCAGGCCTACCACTGTTGTGTCATCGGCAAATTTAATGATGGTGTTGGAGTCGTGCCTGGCTGTGCAGTCACGAGTGAACAGGGAGTACAGGAGGAGACTGAGCATGCACCCCTGAGGGGCCCTGTGTTGAGGATCAGCGTGGCGGATGTGTTGTTACCTATCCTTACCACCTGGGGGCGGCCCGTCAGGATGTCCAAGATCCAGTTGCAGAGGGAGGTGTTTAGTCCCAGGGTCCTTAGCTTATTGATGAGCTTTGATGGCACTATGGTGTTGAACACTGAGTTGTAGTCAATGAATAGCATTCTCACGTGGATGTTCCTTTTGTCCAGGTGGGAAATGACAGTGTGGAGTGCAATGGCAGTGTGGAGGGCAATCGAGATTACATCATCTGCGGATCTGTTGGGGCGGTATGCAAATTGGAGTGGGTCTAGGGTTTCTGGGAGGATGGTGTTGTGAGCCATGACCAGCCTTTCAAAGCACTTCATGGCTACAGACGTGAGTGCTACGGGTCGGTAATCATTTAGGCAGGTTACCTTAGTGTTCTTGGGCACAGGCACTATGGTGGTCTGCTTAAAACATGTTGGTATTACAGACTCAGACAGGGAGAGGTTGAAAATGTCAGTGAAGACACTTGCCACTTGGTCAGCACATGCTCGCAGTACACGTCCTGGTAATCCGTCTGGCCCTGCGGCCTTGTGAATGTTGACCTGTTTAAAGGTCTTACTCACATTGTCTATGGAGAGCGTGATCACACAGTCTTCCGGAACAGGTGGTGCTCTCATGCAGGTTGCAGTGTTATTTGCCTTGAAGCAAGCATTGAAGTAGTTTAGCTTGTCTGGTAGGCTTGTGTCACTGGGCAGCTCTCGGCTGTGCTTCCCTTTGTAGTCTGTAATGGTTTGCAAGCCCTGCCACATATGACGAGCGTCAGAGCCGGTGTAGTACGATTCGATCTTAGTCCTGTATTGACGCTTTGCCTATTTGATGGTTCATCGGAGGGCATAGTGGGTTAGAGCTTCCGGGTTAGAGTCCCGCTCCTTGAAAGCGGCAGCTCCAGCCTTTATCTCAGTGTGGATGCTGCCTGTAATCCATGTTTTCTGGTTGGGGTATGTACGTACGGTCACTCTGGGGACGACGTCATCGATGCACTGATTGGTGAAGCCAATGACTGATGTGGTGTACTCCTCAGTGCCATCGGAGGAATCCCGAAACATATTCCAGTCTGTGCTAGCAAAACAGTCATGTAGCCATTAGCATGATATATTACGTTTTGTATGTATTCATTTGTAGATGTCCATCACCCATCTCGTATGATGTGCTACAAATTACAATTTCTATTATATGTTACGAATTTCAAAACGTACAATATGTTATGAATTTGCTACATGTAGTATGATATGTTACGATTTCTAGCTAGGTGGCTAAAATGAGCTAGCTGGCTAACGTTTGCTTGGCTACGGGGTTAAGGTTAGGAGAAGGGTTAGCTAAAAGGGTTAAGGTTAGGGGAAGGGTTAGCTAACATGCTAAGTAGTTGCAAGTTGCTAATTAGCTAAAATGCTATAGTTGTCCGTGATGAGATTTGAACACACAACCTTTGGGTTGCTAGACATTCGCATTAAATGCCTATCCATCCACCCCGAAAAACCACTCTACTTTTGTTTTTGCCTTAAGTAACCATCTGTCTTATGTAACCATACCAACCGTAACATATCACTCTAATTTGTCTAGGTACATCTAATTACGTCTAGTCTATGAGACCAGGCTGTTTCATCTCATTGTGTTTGTGAAGGTACATACGAGTATACACACTTTCTCTTTTACACACATACAGTACACACTCTCTCGCTCTCTTTTTCTCTCTCTACTTTGTCACAAACACACACACCTCTTGTCATGTGTCTCAAAGCCTGAATAAACAGTTCAATTAAACATTAAATGGTTATTGAACACCAATTTAAACACCAGCCAAGCACTCAAAGCCTTGAATGAAGACTTGATTAGTACCGTCATTAGTACTGCTTGATTAGTACTGCTTGATTAGTACTGCTTGGCTGGAGTTTAAGGCAGCAACCCACCAGCCCTGGCAGGGGAAGTTTACCCAACCTTGGTCTAAACATCAGAACAGTAGCTCCGTCTCAGTCTCAGGCTTACGTCCTGGTGCTAGCCTCCCCCAAAGAGAATAACAGATGGAAGAGAGAAATGACAGGATGCTCTCTCATGACCCGTACCAGTCTGTTTGTCTGTCTGGTCTCTGTGTCTCATCCACTCTGTGGCTCTTTCTCTTTCCCCACAATAAATGTGTTAAATATTCAAATACTGCAGCCGGCTGCTGTCTGGATACAAAGTGTGAAGAGTTCTGGACTGGCTGTGTACCGATCTCTCACAGCTCTCTCTCTCTCTGTCTCTCTCACTATCATGTTTGTCTCTATTTCCCCCCTGGCTGCATTTTCCGCCTGTCTATATTTTGATCCCTTTTTTCTTCCTCTCTCCATCTCCCTTCCTGTTTTTTCCAAACAGATATGTTTAACCCTGAGGTGGTACACTGTATTTGATGCTCAGTGCCAAATGTTTATTCTTCACGATAGATTTCCTTGACGGTAAACCGCAGTTTGGTCAGCATTTATAGTAATGCATGGTTGATGCTGTAGTCTACCTAACTAACGTTGCAAATTCAGTGTTGTCAGCATTATGCCTAGAGTCAGGTTATAAAGAGTTTGTATCATAGATCACTGTGTGTGAGAGAGAGATCTAGTGACGTATGTTGTGGTGGAGGTCAGACATACAGAGAGGAAGTGTGAAAAACAAATATGTCTGCCCTTCTTCTGTCTCCTCCTCACCTGAAGATGGACAGCAACCCCAGAGCACAGGACAGGGACCGTTCAACGGGTACAGACCACAGTACAATCATAGAGGATAAGGTAGCTGTAGTTTACTGTGGTCAAATACGGTCAAACTCCTTGGCTCAGTGATCTCAATCAGGTAAGGTTTTCTACCTGATATTTAATATTTTTAGTACAATTTTTTCCCCCTCTACATTGGTTGGTTAGGTAGTGTACTCTAGACTAGGGCTTAGATTCAATCCATAGCGCAATTTAGATTTTAAGGCAATGTTCCTGCGTTTGCGGATACTGCATGTTTGTATCATTTTTTAAATATTTTTTTCTAAGGTATGGATCAGCTTTAATATTGCAAATAGATTCTGGCTTCTATTAATGTGATTGTCTGCATCTTTTCCAATCCCCCATATAGATTTTTTTTTTATAAATATATATGTTATTTTAAATATATATATTGTTTTGAAATATATTTTCCTTTATTATGTACCCCTAACCCTACCACCCCTCCCCTAGTTGGAATAAACTAATGGACAACAATACTTAGGCTTTTACTTCCAGCTTATACATACTATATACATTTTACAGACACAGTGCATTTTACATTAGTTATCTTTTGTTCGTTTTTAGTCCCATCCTTCTGCTACCCTCAACCCCTCCCATCCTATTTCTAAAGACCATCCATATATTTTTAAACTGTGCTGTGATGTTTCACAGAAGTTCTGAACCTTTCTATTCTCATAGTTTCTACAAATTGTAACTTAAAGGTAAACATTTTTTATTATCAACAGTATTATTATATTATTGATCGATTGACTATGACTTTTCCGATCACCCAGCAGTGCTATTTGCAGAGTGAGCTCCAGGTAAATGTTGCAATTCTTCAGCCATTCCAAAAACAAGCTAGATATGGACAGTATCAATATATATAAATTATCTAATGATTCTGTCTCTTCGCAGCAAAATCTGCAGAGCTGGGAAGGTTGTATCCCCCATATATATGACATCCTATTGGTTGAAAGAATTTTGTTTAATAATTTAAATAGAAAAACAAAGTTTTGAATCCGGCGTCGTTTTGTGTATCATTTCATAAACCATGTGCAATGGAATTGGTACATCGGAAATCTCTTCCCAATTATTTTGCAACCTGTATGTCACAGCTGTCAATGTTTTGGTCCTTAAATGAAATTGGTATACTTTTTTATTTATCACAATTTTCTTGAACCAATTTTGTCCTTTAATGCAGGGCCAACAGACAAGTTTCTTACTTTTTCCAATTACCTCTTCCAGTTTTGCGGTAATGCTGCAATTAGTTGGTTGTAATTTTGGATAGAGCAGACACTTCCATATATTTTTGTTAGCTGCATGTGTGACATAACTCCACCATTCCTATTTCTGATATAATTTACAAAGAATATATAATTTGTTTGTTTTTCTCTCCAAAAATAATAGTTTTTTTTAATCAATTAGTATATTTGAGTTTGACCATAATATTTGTTGTAATATTTGTTTTGTCTTTTCTGGTGGATTAAACTGAAATTGCAACCAATTTTCTATGGCTTGTTTTAAAAATAGCAATATTTTGGAGATTTAATTTTCAAATAAGCAAAAGTGAGACGTTGTAATCTGAATAAAGAGGAAAAGGCCATTCCTGAAGGCAATGTTCCCGCGTTCGTGGGACCGCATTCACGGTAGACGCTGCATATGTCGGCTCAATGGGAAATGACCTTTCCATTTAAATTGCGCAACAACGTGGATCTTCTGCGCTACAGATTGAATCTAGCCCCCGAGCACTTGTTGGCTTGGTAACAATATTGGAAGCACAATAGACAGGTATTTTCCCTTTGCATTCATTTCTGCCTTTACCTTTCTTCCACTTTCTATTTTCTCTGGGTGGTTTGAGGAAATTAGTCCTTGATAGTTCAAGGTACACTGAGCGTTTTTTCTTGCTACTGTATCTGCCTGCATGTGTTTTTTCTGTGTCTCCTGGCCTCTCTGCCTATTCAGTTCGACTGAATAGTGTTTCTGTGTCCCTCTGTCTTTCTCTGGATAGCCTTGTCTGACAGCATGCATCGTCTGCGTGTCTCAATGTTGGTCTGCTTCATACTCCTGGGATTCCTCAGTTTCACAGGTAGGTGAACACCTTTGAGTATACCACTCATAGACTGTCTTCCCTGTGGCTCAGTTGGTAGAGCATGGTGTTTGCAACGCCAGGGTTGTGGATTCGATTCCCACGGGGGGCCAGTACGAAAAATAAAACAAAAATAATACAAAAATAAGTGCATGAAATTAAATGTATGAAATGTATACATTCACTACTGTAAGTCGCTCTGGATAAGAGCATCTGCTAAATGACTCAAATGTAAATGTGTTTTTCACAGGCAACCCAGTTCTGATCTTCTGCCCAGTTATTGACAAAGGATCTGATCGGTCAAAAGACCAGAATTGGGCTGGCTGTGTAAATGCACCCATACTGTTCTAAAGTACTGTTCTAAAGTACTGTTCTAAAGTACTGTTCTAAAGTACTGTTCTAAAGTACTAAACTTTGACTTTGATCTGACTCTATCTGTTCCCCTTCACTGTGTCTTAACCAGGAGCAGAAGAGACAGAGACTGCCACAAAGGAAGGCAAAGGTGAGCCAAGAAAGAAGGATGGATGAATATGTTTTATTATAGGGCGGCAGGGTAATCATTAGGCTACCCTGGGGCGGCAGGGTAGCCTAGTGGTTAGAGCGCTAGACTAGTAACCGAAAGGTTGCAAGATTGAATCCCCGATCTGACAAGGTAAAAATATGTTGTTCTGCCCCTGAACAAGGCAGTTAACCCACTGTTCCTAGGCCGTCATTGAAAATAAGAATTTGTTCTTAACTGACTTGCCTAATTAAATAAAGGTAAAAAAAAATAACATTTGATTTATTGATTGATTCTGTCCCTAGGCAGGGATAAACGTGAAATGCCCAACTGGGCCCTGTGGTCATCAGACTTCACAGGCTGGTTGCAGGAGCTGACTGCCCAGGCTGGTTATGACCGGATCCAGGACCTGGCCAGAACCTACTGGGCCCACTTCCCTATTGCCAGTTACCTAGGTTACGACAGCCCCGACCAAGACACAGAAGAATCTAAGGGGGTACCGGAATAAAGTTTGGGTCAAATGAAATCTTTGGAGAAGTTTTAAAATCACTTCCTTTTATCTATTGTCTGGCTATTGCATTGATCAAACTATACCCTGAACATGGTTAGTAGCAGACAGGCATGCATGCATACACAGTTGATGCTATAAATCTCCTTTAAACAAATTTATGGCTTATTGCGCTTTTCTTTGTTGTCTAGTCAAAGCAGGAAAGCTTGCAAAGTTGTTATCTTTGAACAGTTTGATTCTCATACATTCAGATTCTTGCATCAGAAACCTGACTTTTTGATGTAAAAACTGATCTTGCGTGGCTTTGATCAACAATGTTGATTAAGACACTTCACAGTGTTGATTGAGTTGGACAGAGAGCAAAGGTGGTGGACAGAAGGGGGGGGGGGGCAGGTGCTGTCGTCGCTCTACGAGACATCTGTAGCTTCTGAGAGGAACAGAGAACTGAAATAAAACTTGTTGGAAATCTGCCACCTTCATCCTACCTTTCGCCAGCCTTTGACCAGGGCTCCATTAGATAGATCAGTAGTTCAAGTGTAGAAAGTAAAGAAGTGAAGTGCTCAGGGAGTGTTATTGGAATGGGCCCTATTCGACCTCCGTTCAAATATACAACAGAGCTCCTCATCAGAAGATTACTTCTCAACACTCTTGTGATACGGTACCACAGCAAGAATCCTCTCTGCTCTTTGCTCATCTGCCACAACACTGAATCTCATTTCATGGTGCAGTGTACTTACGGAGCAGAATGCTCTTTCTCCTGGAGCGTAAGCTGCTGTGTCCAGAAATCCCCCATGCTTTGCTGTTCTACTGAAGCTGTAGAAAACCTCCTGGAGCCTTCTATCTGCACAACCAGGTCTCAGAGCATTTCGTAATATTCTGTACGTAAATCCGAGACACTCCATTTAGTATTATATGCTACGTTTTGTATAGTATGTATTAATTTGTGGATGTCCATCACCCATTTCGTATGATATGTTACAAATTTGCTAAACTTATGGTATGTTATGAATACTAGCTAGGTGGCAACGTTAGCTAGGCTAAGGGTTAGGTGTCAGGGTTAAAACTTTTGGTTGCTAGAAGTTCACATTATACGCCAACCCATCCACCCCAACCAATCACCCTAATTTTGTTTTGCCTTAAGTAACCATCTGTCTTATGTAACCATACCAAACATAACATATCATGCTAATTTGAGTGTGCCGGATTTACATTTACTATGTTACATCTATTCTATGAGACCAGGTTGATCTGCATGGTAAGGGGGCTGCTACGAAGGAGGTCGGTAAGCCAGCAGAAAGAAACAGAACAGCAGGGGGAATGGTCTAAAACCTCTGATTGCACATCCTTCTTTTGTGGACTAATTGCTATGAGTTTGTGTGTGGGGGAACAAGGAGTGCCTGGTGAAGGAACGCAGCTACTGTAGGCTTTAGGCAGGCAGAGTGTATGATGGGTTTATGTCTGGTTCAGTGTTGTAAAGAGAGGCGGGGGCGCTTAAGCTGCTACTGAAGAAGAAACGACAAAGACTGTAACATGAGTCTGAAGTCTCATGGGTCATCAATTTCTCCTCTCTGACATTTCTTCCTCCCTCTCTGCCCTCTGTCTATTCCCTTTCTTGCTTACAGTCTCTATATTTTCTCTCTCCCTATCTGTCCCTCTTACTTTGTCTCTCATCTCTCTGTCTCCTCCCCCACCTTCTCCCTCCTTCATACTCTAGCACTTTTCTGCTTTAGCCCTGTGTCAGTTTTCTATGTCCCTGTCCAGCTTGGGCAAGACAAGGAGCTGCTGTTTGCTTCTCCAAAACACATACACGTTGACGCACTGTGTCCACATTGTGACCAGATTTCCTGGTCCCTCCCTGTATGTAAATTATTTGACGGATATTCTTTCAAAATAAAATGTATTTATTTATTTTATGCCATATATTGATGTCATAAGTCAATGTTACCACCTGTCAATGATATTAGAATTCGGGATAATTATGAATTAAATGGTTTCACTGTCCAGATCCGTTTACACTTGTGAGATATCCAGACACAATGCGTGCCTGACTACCTCCGAAGGTGGGCAGGAAAATCTGATCACAATCCAATCACAATGCATTTTTTGATCAGGTACATCATTGGGTACCAACCTTTTCTGAGCCAGGATCACTTTCTGAGTCAAAATGCAAGCCGATCTGATCTACCGCTCAGATTTAACATGACTTAAAAAATGTAATCATCCTATGCAACATTTAAGCTATTATAAACAGTACTGGCAATGAAGTTTGTGCAGTAAACTATAGGCCCAATACTTTATCACCGCATATTGGCTTTGCATGAAAACTCAATGCATTGTTGTTTGGACCAATTACATTTCAACATTTGAGGTGGTTATATGATCACACCGGTAATAGAGCAGTTGTTTTTGTATTACTTGTGAGGCTCAGCTGAGTGGAGCATACATTTAAATAATATGTTTTTATTTTTATTTTACTGGGCTGATGGTCAGTCTCAGAGGAGGGAGAGAGCAATAGACTGAGGCCTCTCAACGTCCCTCTACTCTACCGTTCATCCACTGACACTGACCAAAAAGGGACACCGTCTTCCAGCTGGTGAAACTCGAGTCGCACATTTCTGCCTCATGCACAAATTCATGTCGTTACTTCTATGAACAGAAAGTTAAATAAATATTCCTAAATATTAAAAAGGACCCAAGCCGCTAATAATAACAATTACAAGCCCTATCGATACACGTTCCTACTCATTCATTACAGCTGCAGTGATGGTTGTAGCGCGAGTGGAAGTACAAAGAACAAACATTTTATGGCTTATAAAAGTATTGAATATTACATTATTATTATTATTAATATTATTACAGTGCTGGTTAAGAACTTAAACATGAACTCATAAAAATTGTCACTCTTTGCTGTATTCGTTGACAGTCTCTCTAGTCATGGTTTTAAACTGACAGTCTCTCTAGTCATGGTTTTAAACTGACAGTCTCTCTCTAGTCATGGTTTTAAACTGACAGTCTCTCTAGTCATGGTTTTAAACTGACAGTCTCTCTCTAGTCATGGTTTTAAACTGACAGTCTCTCTAGTCATGGTTTTAAACTGACAGTCTCTCTCTAGTCATGGTTTTAAACTGACAGTCTCTCTAGTCATGGTTTTAAACTGACAGTCTCTCTAGTCATGGTTTTAAACTGACAGTCTCTCTAGTCATGGTTTTAAACTGACAGTCTCTCTAGTCATGGTTTTAAACTGACAGTCTCTCTAGTCATGGCTTTAAACTGACAGTCTCTCTCTAGTCATGGTTTTAAACTGACAGTCTCTCTCTAGTCATGGTTTTAAACTGACAGTCTCTCTAGTCATGGTTTAAACTGACAGTCTCTCTCTAGTCATGGTTTTAAACTGACAGTCTCTCTCTAGTCATTGGTTTTAAACTGACAGTCTCTCTAGTCATGGTTTTAAACTGACAGTCTCTCTAGTCATGGTTTTAAACTGACAGTCTCCTCTAGTCATGGTTTTAAACTGACAGTCTCTCTAGTCATGGTTTTAAACTGACAGTCTCTCTAGTCATGGTTTTAAACTGACAGTCTCTCTAGTCATGGTTTTAAAACTGACAGTCTCTCTAGTCATGGTTTTAACTGACAGTCTCTCTAGTCATGGTTTTAAACTGACAGTCTCTCTAGTCATGGTTTTAAACTGACAGTCTCTCTAGTCATGGTTTTAAACTGACAGTCTCTCTAGTCATGGTTTTAAACTGACAGTCTCTCTCTAGTCATGGTTTTAACTGACCGTCTCTCTCTAGTCATGGTTTTAAACTGACAGTCTCTCTCTAGTCATGGTTTTAAACTGACAGTCTCTCTAGTCATGGTTTTAAACTGACAGTCTCTCTAGTCATGGTTTTAAACTGACAGTCCTCTCTAGTCATGGTTTTTAAACTGACAGTCTCTCTAGTCATGGTTTTAAAACTGACAGTCTCTCTCTAGTATTCATGTTTTAAACTGACAGTCTCTCTAGTCATGGTTTTAAAACTGACAGTCTCCTCTAGTCATGGTTTTAAACTGACAGTCTCTCTCTAGTCATGGTTTTAAACTGACAGTCTCTCTAGTCATGGTTTTAAACTGACAGTCTCTCTTAGTCATGGTTTTAAACTGACAGTCTCTCTAGTCATGGTTTTAAACTGACAGTCTCTCTCTAGTCATGGTTTTAAACTGACAGTCTCTCTCTAGTCATGGTTTTAAACTGACAGTCTCTCTCTAGTCATGGTTTTAAACTGACAGTCTCTCTAGTCATGGTTTTAAACTGACAGTCTCTCTAGTCATGGTTTTAAAACTGACAGTCTCTCTCTAGTCATGGTTTTAAACTGACAGTCTCTCTCTAGTCATGGCTTTAAACTGACAGTCTCTCTCTAGTCATGGTTTTAAACTGACAGTCTCTCTCTAGTCATGGTTTAAACTGACAGTCTCTCTCTAGTCATGGTTTTAAACTGACAGTCTCTCTCTAGTCATGGTTTTAAACTGACAGTCTCTCTAGTCATGGCTTTAAACTGACAGTCTCTCTCTAGTCATGGTTTTAAACTGACAGTCTCTCTCTAGTCATGGTTTTAAACTGACAGTCTCTCTCTAGTCATGGCTTTAAACTGACAGTCTCTCTCTAGTCATGGTTTTAAACTGACAGTCTCTCTCTAGTCATGGTTTTAAACTGACAGTCTCTCTCTAGTCATGGTTTAAACTGACAGTCCTCTCTAGTCATGGTTTTAAACTGACAGTCTCTCTCTAGTCATGGTTTAAACTGACAGTCCTCTCTAAGTCATGGTTTTAAACTGACAGTCTCTCTAGTCATGGTTTTAAACTGACAGTCTCTCTCTAGTCATGGTTTTAAACTGACAGTCTCTCTAGTCATGGTTTTAAACTGACAGTCTCTCTAGTCATGGTTTTAAAACTGACAGTCTCTCTAGTCATGGGTTTAAAACTGACAGTCTCTCTAGTCATGGTTTTAAACTGACAGTCTCTCTAGTCATGGTTTTAACTGACAGTCTCTCTCTAGTCATGGCTTTAAACTGACAGTCTCTCTCTAGTCATGGTTTTAAACTGACAGTCTCTCTCTAGTCATGGTTTTAAACTGACAGTCTCTCTAGTCATGGTTTTAAACTGACAGTCTCTCTCTAGTCATGGTTTTAAACTGACAGTCCTCTCTAGTCATGGTTTTAAACTGACAGTCTCTCTAGTCATGGTTTTAAACTGACAGTCTCTCTAGTCATGGTTTAAACTGACAGTCTCTCTAGTCATGGTTTAAACTGACAGTCTCTCTAGTCATGGCTTTAACTGACAGTCTCTCTCTAGTCATGGTTTTAAACTGACAGTCTCTCTCTAGTCATGGTTTTAAACTGACAGTCCTCTCTAGTCATGGTTTAAACTGACAGTCTCTCTAGTCATGGTTTTTAAACTGACAGTCTCTCTCTAGTCATGGTTTTTAAACTGACAGTCTCTCTAGTCATGGTTTTAAACTGACAGTCTCTCTAGTCATGGTTTTAAACTGACAGTCTCTCTCTAGTCATGGTTTAAAACGGGACAGTCTCTCCTAGTCATGGTTTTAAACTGACAGTCTCTCTAGTCATGGTTTTAACTGACAGTCTCTCTCTAGTCATGGTTTTAAACTGACAGTCTCTCTAGTCATGGTTTTAAACTGACAGTCTCTCTAGTCATGGTTTTAAACTGACAGTCTCCTCTAGTCATGGTTTTAAACTGACAGTCTCTCTAGTCATGGTTTTAAACTGACAGTCTCTCTCTAGTCATGGTTTTAAACTGACAGTCTCTCTCTAGTCATGGCTTTAAACTGACAGTCTCTCTCTGTCATGGCTTTTAAACTGACAGTCTCTCTCTAGTCATGGTTTTAAACTGACAGTCTCTCTCTAGTCATGGTTTTAAACTGACAGTCTCTCTCTAGTCATGGTTTTAAACTGACAGTCTCTCTCTAGTCATGGTTTTAAACTGACAGTCTCTCTAGTCATGGTTTTAAACTGACAGTCTCTCTAGTCATGGTTTTAAACTGACAGTCTCTCTAGTCATGGTTTTAAACTGACAGTCTCTCTCTAGTCATGGTTTTAAACTGACAGTTCTCTCTAGTCATGGTTTTAAACTGACAGTCTCTCTAGTCATGGTTTTAAACTGACAGTCTCTCTAGTCATGGTTTTAAACTGACAGTCTCTCTAGTCATGGTTTTAAACTGACAGTCTCTCTAGTCATGGTTTTAAACTGACAGTCTCTCTAGTCATGGTTTTAAACTGACAGTCTCTCTCTAGTCATGGTTTAAAACTGACAGTCTCTCTAGTCATGGTTTTAAACTGACAGTCTCTCTAGTCATGGTTTTAAACTGACAGTCTCTCTCTAGTCATGGTTTTAAACTGACAGTCTCTCTCTAGTCATGGTTTTAAACTGACAGTCTCTCTCTAGTCATGGTTTTAAACTGACAGTCTCTCTCTAGTCATGGTTTTAAACTGACAGTCTCTCTCTAGTCATGGTTTAAACTGACAGTCTCTCTCTAGTCATGGTTTTAAACTGACAGTCTCTCTCTAGTCATGGTTTTAAACTGACAGTCTCTATCATAGGTTTTAAACTGACAGTCTCTCCTAGTCATGGTTTTAAACTGACAGTCTCTCTAGTCATGGTTTTAAACTGACAGTCTCTCTCTAGTCATGGCTTTTAAACTGACAGTCTCTCTAGTCATGGTTTTAAACTGACAGTCTCTCTCTAGTCATGGTTTTAAACTGACAGTCTCTCTAGTCATGGTTTTAAACTGACAGTCTCTCTAGTCATGGTTTTAAACTGACAGTCTCTCTCTAGTCATGGTTTTAAACTGACAGTCTCTCTCTAGTCATGGTTTTTAAACTGACAGTCTCTCTCTAGTCATGGTTTTAAACTGACAGTCTCTCTCTAGTCATGGTTTAAACTGACAGTCTCTCTCTAGTCATGGTTTTAAACTGACAGTCTCTCTCTAGTCATGGTTTTAAACTGACAGTCTCTCTCTAGTCATGGTTTTAAACTGACAGTCCTCTCTAGTCATGGTTTTAAACTGACAGTCTCTCTCTAGTCATGGTTTTAAACTGACAGTCTCTCTAGTCATGGTTTTAAACTGACAGTCTCTCTCTAGTCATGGTTTTAAACTGACAGTCTCTCTAGTCATGGTTTTAAACTGACAGTCTCTCTAGTCATGGTTTTAAACTGACAGTCTCTCTAGTCATGGTTTTAAACTGACAGTCTCTCTAGTCATGGTTTTAAACTGACAGTCTCTCTCTAGTCATGGTTTTAAACTGACAGTCTCTCTAGTCATGGTTTTTAAACTGACAGTCCTCTCTAGTCATGGTTTTAAACTGACAGTCTCTCTCTAGTCATGGTTTTAAACTGACAGTCTCTCTCTAGTCATGGCTTTAAACTGACAGTCTCTCTAGTCATGGTTTTAAACTGACAGTCTCTCTCTAGTCATGGTTTTAACTGACAGTCTCTCTAGTCATGGCTTTAAACTGACAGTCTCTCTCTAGTCATGGTTTTAAACTGACAGTCTCTCTCTAGTCATGGTTTTAAACTGACAGTCTCTCTAGTCATGGTTTAAACTGACAGTCCTCTCTAGTCATGGTTTTAAACTGACAGTCTCTCTAGTCATGGTTTTAAACTGACAGTCTCTCTAGTCATGGTTTTAAACTGACAGTCTCTCTAGTCATGGTTTTTAAACTGACAGTCTCTCTAGTCATGGTTTTAAACTGACAGTCTCTCTAGTCATGGCTTTAAACTGACAGTCTCTCTCTAGTCATGGTTTTAAACTGACAGTCTCTCTCTAGTCATGGTTTTAAACTGACAGTCTCTCTAGTCATGGTTTTAAACTGACAGTCTCTCTAGTCATGGTTTTAAACTGACAGTCTCTCTAGTCATGTTTTAAACTGACAGTCTCTCTAGTCATGGCTTTAAACTGACAGTCTCTCTCTAGTCATGGTTTTAAACTGACAGTCTCTCTCTAGTCATGGTTTTAAACTGACAGTCTCTCTAGTCATGGTTTTAAACTGACAGTCTCTCTAGTCATGGTTTTAAACTGACAGTCTCTCTCTGGTCATGGCTTTAAACTGACAGTCTCTCTCTAGTTATGGTTTTAAACTGACAGTCTCTCTCTAGTCATGGTTTTAAACTGACAGTCTCTCTAGTCATGGTTTTAAACTGACAGTCTCTCTCTAGTCATGGTTTTAAACTGACAGTCTCTCTAGTCATGGTTTTAAACTGACAGTCTCTCTCTAGTCATGGTTTTAAACTGACAGTCTCTCTAGTCATGGTTTTAAACTGACAGTCTCTCTCTAGTCATGGCTTTAAACTGACAGTCTCTCTCTAGTCATGGTTTTAAACTGACAGTCTCTCTCTAGTCATGGTTTTAACTGACAGTCTCTCTCGTCATGGCTTTAAACTGACAGTCTCTCTCTAGTCATGGTTTTAAACTGACAGTCTCTCTAGTCATGGTTTTAAACTGACAGTCTCTCTCTAGTCATGGCTTTAAACTGACAGTCTCTCTAGTCATGGTTTTAAACTGACAGTCTCTAGTCATGGTTTTAAACTGACAGTCTCTCTAGTCATGGTTTTAAACTGACAGTCTCTCTAGTCATGGTTTTAAACTGACAGTCTCTCTCTAGTCATGGTTTTAAACTGACAGTCTCTCTAGTCATGGTTTTAAACTGACAGTCTCTCTAGTCATGGTTTTAAACTGACAGTCTCTCTCTAGTCATGGTTTTAAACTGACAGTCTCTCTCTAGTCATGGTTTTAAACTGACAGTCTCTCTAGTCATGGTTTTAAACTGACAGTCTCTCTCTAGTCATGGTTTTAAACTGACAGTCTCTCTCTAGTCATGGTTTTAAACTGACAGTCTCTCTCTAGTCATGGTTTTAAACTGACAGTCTCTCTCTAGTCATGGTTTTAAACTGACAGTCTCTCTAGTCATGGTTTTAAACTGACAGTCTCTCTAGTCATGGTTTTAAACTGACAGTCTCTCTCTAGTCATGGTTTTAAACTGACAGTCTCTCTAGTCATGGTTTTAAACTGACAGTCTCTCTAGTCATGGTTTTAAACTGACAGTCTCTCTAGTCATGGTTTTAAACTGACAGTCTCTCTAGTCATGGTTTTAAACTGACAGTCTCTCTAGTCATGGTTTTAAACTGACAGTTTCTCTCTAGTCATGGTTTTAAACTGACAGTCTCCTCTAGTCATGGTTTTAAACTGACAGTCTCTCTAGTCATGGTTTTAAACTGACAGTCTCTCTCTAGTCATGGTTTTAAACTGACAGTCTCTCTAGTCATGGTTTTAAACTGACAGTCTCTCTAGTCATGGTTTTAAACTGACAGTCTCTCTAGTCATGGTTTTAAACTGACAGTCTCTCTAGTCATGGTTTTAAACTGACAGTCTCTCTAGTCATGGCTTTAAACTGACAGTCTCTCTCTAGTCATGGTTTTAAACTGACAGTCTCTCTCTAGTCATGGTTTTAAACTGACAGTCTCTCTAGTCATGGTTTTAAACTGACAGTCTCTCTCTAGTCATGGTTTTAAACTGACAGTCTCTCTAGTCATGGTTTTAAACTGACAGTCTCTCTAGTCATGGTTTTAAACTGACAGTCTCTCTAGTCATGGTTTTAACTGACAGTCTCTCTAGTCATGGTTTTAAACTGACAGTCTCTCTAGTCATGGTTTTAAACTGACAGTCTCTCTAGTCATGGTTTTAAACTGACAGTCTCTCTAGTCATGGCTTTAAACTGACAGTCTCTCTCTAGTCATGGTTTTAAACTGACAGTCTCTCTCTAGTCATGGTTTTAAACTGACAGTCTCTCTAGTCATGGTTTTAAACTGACAGTCTCTCTAGTCATGGTTTTAAACTGACAGTCTCTCTAGTCATGGTTTTAAACTGACAGTCTCTCTCTAGTCATGGCTTTAAACTGACAGTCTCTCTCTGGTCATGGCTTTAAACTGACAGTCTCTCTCTAGTTATGGTTTTAAACTGACAGTCTCTCTCTAGTCATGGTTTTAAACTGACAGTCTCTCTAGTCATGGTTTTAAACTGACAGTCTCTCTCTAGTCATGGTTTTAAACTGACAGTCTCTCTAGTCATGGTTTTAAACTGACAGTCTCTCTAGTCATGGTTTTAAACTGACAGTCTCTCTAGTCATGGTTTTAAACTGACAGTCTCTCTAGTCATGGTTTTAAACTGACAGTTTCTCTCTAGTCATGGTTTTAAACTGACAGTCTCTCTAGTCATGGTTTTAAACTGACAGTTTCTCTAGTCATGGTTTTAAACTGACAGTCTCTCTAGTCATGGTTTTAAACTGACAGTCTCTCTAGTCATGGTTTTAAACTGACAGTCTCTCTAGTCATGGTTTTAAACTGAAAGTCTCTCTCTAGTCATGGTTTTAAACTGACAGTCTCTCTAGTCATGGTTTTAAACTGACAGTCTCTCTCTAGTCATGGCTTTAAACTGACAGTCTCTCTCTAGTCATGGTTTTAAACTGACAGTCTCTCTCTAGTCATGGTTTTAAACTGACAGTCTCTCTCTAGTCATGGTTTTAAACTGACAGTCTCTCTCTAGTCATGGTTTTAAACTGACAGTCTCTCTAGTCATGGTTTTAAACTGACAGTCTCTCTCTAGTCATGGCTTTAAACTGACAGTCTCTCTCTAGTCAGGGTTTTAAACTGACAGTCTCTCTCTAGTCATGGTTTTAAACTGACAGTCTCTCTAGTCATGGCTTTAAACTGACAGTCTCTCTCTAGTCATGGTTTTAAACTGACAGTCTCTCTAGTCATGGTTTTAAACTGACAGTCTCTCTCTAGTCATGGCTTTAAACTGACAGTCTCTCTAGTCATGGTTTTAAACTGACAGTCTCTCTAGTCATGGTTTAAACTGACAGTCTCTCTAGTCATGGTTTTAAACTGACAGTCTCTCTAGTCATGGTTTTAAACTGACAGTCTCTCTAGTCATGGTTTTAAACTGACAGTCTCTCTAGTCATGGTTTTAAACTGACAGTCTCTCTAGTCATGGTTTTAAACTGACAGTCTCTCTCTAGTCATGGTTTTAAACTGACAGTCTCTCTCTAGTCATGGCTTTAAACTGACAGTCTCTCTCTAGTCATGGTTTTAAACTGACAGTCTCTCTCTAGTCATGGTTTTAAACTGACAGTCTCTCTAGTCATGGTTTTAAACTGACAGTCTCTCTCTAGTCATGGTTTAAACTGACTGTCTCTCTAGTCATGGTTTTAACTGACAGTCTCTCTCTAGTCATGGTTTTAAACTGACAGTCTCTCTAGTCCTGGTTTTAAACTGACAGTCTCTCTAGTCATGGTTTTAAACTGACAGTCTCTCTAGTCATGGTTTTAAACTGACAGTCTCTCTAGTCATGGTTTTAAACTGACAGTCTCTCTAGTCATGGCTTTAAACTGACAGTCTCTCTCTAGTCATGGTTTTAAACTGACAGTCTCTCTCTAGTCATGGTTTTAAACTGACAGTCTCTCTAGTCATGGTTTTAAACTGACAGTCTCTCTAGTCATGGTTTTAAACTGACAGTCTCTCTAGTCATGGTTTTAAACTGACAGTCTCTCTAGTCATGGCTTTAAACTGACAGTCTCTCTCTAGTCATGGTTTTAAACTGACAGTCTCTCTCTAGTCATGGTTTTAAACTGACAGTCTCTCTAGTCATGGTTTTAAACTGACAGTCTCTCTAGTCATGGTTTTAAACTGACAGTCTCTCTCTGGTCATGGCTTTAAACTGACAGTCTCTCTCTAGTTATGGTTTTAAACTGACAGTCTCTCTCTAGTCATGGTTTTAAACTGACAGTCTCTCTAGTCATGGTTTTAAACTGACAGTCTCTCTCTAGTCATGGTTTTAAACTGACAGTCTCTCTAGTCATGGTTTTAAACTGACAGTCTCTCTAGTCATGGTTTTAAACTGACAGTCTCTCTCTAGTCATGGCTTTAAACTGACAGTCTCTCTCTAGTCAGGGTTTTAAACTGACAGTCTCTCTCTAGTCATGGTTTTAAACTGACAGTCTCTCTAGTCATGGCTTTAAACTGACAGTCTCTCTCTAGTCATGGTTTTAAACTGACAGTCTCTCTAGTCATGGTTTTAAACTGACAGTCTCTCTCTAGTCATGGCTTTAAACTGACAGTCTCTCTAGTCATGGTTTTAAACTGACAGTCTCTCTAGTCATGGTTTTAAACTGACAGTCTCTCTAGTCATGGTTTTAAACTGACAGTCTCTCTAGTCATGGTTTTAAACTGACAGTCTCTCTCTAGTCATGGTTTTAAACTGACAGTCTCTCTAGTCATGGTTTTAAACTGACAGTCTCTCTAGTCATGGTTTTAAACTGACAGTCTCTCTCTAGTCATGGTTTTAAACTGACAGTCTCTCTCTAGTCATGGCTTTAAACTGACAGTCTCTCTCTAGTCATGGTTTTAAACTGACAGTCTCTCTCTAGTCATGGTTTTAACTGACAGTCTCTCTAGTCATGGTTTTAAACTGACAGTCTCTCTAGTCATGGTTTTAAACTGACAGTCTCTCTAGTCATGGTTTTTAAACTGACAGTCTCTCTCTAGTCATGGTTTTAAACTGACAGTCTCTCTAGTCATGGTTTTAAACTGACAGTCTCTCTAGTCATGGTTTTAAACTGACAGTCTCTCTAGTCATGGTTTTAAACTGACAGTCTCTCTAGTCATGGTTTTAAACTGACAGTCTCTCTAGTCATGGCTTTTAAACTGACAGTCTCTCTCTAGTCATGGTTTTAAACTGACAGTCTTCTCTAGTCATGGTTTTAAACTGACAGTCTCTCTAGTCATGGTTTTAAACTGACAGTCTCTCTAGTCATGGTTTTAAACTGACAGTCTCTCTAGTCATGGTTTTAAACTGACAGTCTCCTCTAGTCATGGTTTTAAACTGACAGTCTCTCTAGTCATGGCTTTTAAACTGACAGTCTCTCTAGTCATGGTTTTAAACTGACAGTCTCTCTCTAGTCATGGTTTTAAACTGACAGTCTCTCTAGTCATGGTTTTAAACTGACAGTCTCTCTAGTCATGGTTTTAAACTGACAGTCTCTCTGGTCATGGCTTTAAACTGACAGTCTCTCTCTAGTTATGGTTTTAAACTGACAGTCTCTCTCTAGTCATGGTTTTAAACTGACAGTCTCTCTAGTCATGGTTTTAAACTGACAGTCTCTCTAGTCATGGTTTTAACTGACAGTCTCTCTAGTCATGGTTTAAACTGACAGTCTCTCTAGTCATGGTTTTAAACTGACAGTCTCTCTAGTCATGGTTTTAAACTGACAGTCTCTCTAGTCATGGTTTTAAACTGACAGTTTCTCTCTAGTCATGGTTTTAAACTGACAGTCTCTCTAGTCATGGTTTTAAACTGACAGTTTCTCTAGTCATGGTTTTAAACTGACAGTCTCTCTAGTCATGGTTTTAAACTGACAGTCTCTCTAGTCATGGTTTTAAACTGACAGTCTCTCTAGTCATGGTTTTAAACTGACAGTCTCTCTCTAGTCATGGTTTTAAACTGACAGTCTCTCTAGTCATGGTTTTAAACTGACAGTCTCTCTCTAGTCATGGTTTTAAACTGACAGTCTCTCTCTAGTCATGGTTTTAAACTGACAGTCTCTCTAGTCATGGTTTTAAACTGACAGTCTCTCTCTAGTCATGGTTTTAAACTGACAGTCTCTCTAGTCATGGTTTTAAACTGACAGTCTCTCTAATCATGGTTTTAAACTGACAGTCTCTCTAGTCATGGTTTAAACTGACAGTCTCTCTTGTCATGGTTTTAAACTGACAGTCTCTCTAGTCATGGTTTTAAACTGACAGTCTCTCTCTAGTCATGGTTTTAAACTGACAGTCTCTCTCTAGTCATGGTTTTAAACTGACAGTCTCTCTAGTCATGGTTTTAAACTGACAGTCTCTCTAGTCATGGTTTTAAACTGACAGTCTCTCTAGTCATGGTTTTAAACTGACAGTCTCTCTCTAGTCATGGTTTTAAACTGACAGTCTCTCTAGTCATGGTTTTAAACTGACAGTCTCTCTAGTCATGGTTTTAAACTGACAGTCTCTCTAGTCATGGTTTTAAACTGACAGTCTCTCTCTAGTCATGGTTTTAAACTGACAGTCTCTCTCTAGTCATGGTTTTAAACTGACAGTCTCTCTAGTCATGGTTTTAAACTGACAGTCTCTCTAGTCATGGTTTTAAACTGACAGTCTCTCTCTAGTCATGGTTTTAAACTGACAGTCTCTCTAGTCATGGTTTTAAACTGACAGTCTCTCTCTAGTCATGGCTTTAAACTGACAGTCTCTCTCTGGTCATGGTTTTAAACTGACAGTCTCTCTCTAGTCATGGTTTTAAACTGACAGTCTCTCTCTAGTCATGGTTTTAAAAGTTTAGAAATCTCAACTTTGCTGTAACTTTCTTTTATGCATGATACTTTACTGCAGACACGGTAATCTGAGCCATCTGATTGGCAAGCAGTAGGCCAATAGTGCACTTGATTTGCTCTCCAGGCTTGCAGGGAAGGCAGAATTTGTACATTCAGACACATGAAATGGTTTGAAATTGGAACACTTCGCCTACCTGACGCGAAGGGCAGCTAAATCGGGTGCACCTACAGCCAACTGCGCAAGATGAATGAAAAAAATAGGAACATAAAGCCTTTATCTTTGGGTATTTTACAGAAATGTTTGGTGATCAACTGGAAATGCCTTGGAGATTGACCAGTCAATCGCGATCGACCTGTTGGTGACCACTGATCTACAAATGTGGGCACAATCAGGATGTGGACACAATCAGGACAAAGGACGTATGTTAGCACCAGGTATAAACGTGGAATCTGAATCTCACTTCTAAACAGGTCATTGACTCCCAAGATGGCGTAGCAGTGCAGACGTGTTTTGTTCGTCCTCTCGTGTACTTTTGTATTTTTCGTCCTTTTTGTATATATTTCGATTTTTATTTTCAATCTCTTTCCATTTTAACTCAATTATACATTCCGGTAACCTGCCTCACACAATGTGATACAGAACTGCTATTATTTTTAATTTTTAGACCTTATAGCAAGAGCCACCTAGCCATCAGCAGCTAACCAGCTAATTTAGCTACAAGCTATTTAGTCATTGTTAGCCACTGCTAGCGGCCTTTACCTTCTGCACAGATACCAGCCCTTTTTTTAGCTTGGATAATACTCGCCAGCCTACCAGTATCGGACTGTCTCTGCCTGGACCATTACTCCTGATCTTCACAGCTAGCTAGCACCCACCGAGTTACCCAGTACCAAAGCTATCCCTGAGGCCCACCTCCCGGCCTACTCAGTTGTTCACCCCAACCCCACCCAAACACGGCTAGAACCCACTACTCCACCGGATCCTTGCCGTAAGCTCTGGACCTTGGCACCGGATCACCGCTGCAACCGAGTGGCTATAGTGGCTAACGCCCCATGCCCTGAAGCTAGCACCAGGTAGCCGTGAGCCAGGCGCAGCCCCCGGCTAGCAAACTAAATTACTACATCTACAATACTTCTTTCTCCATCTGGCTTGGATCCTTTGTCGACACAGCGCCCCTCCGCACCACCACGACTGGTCTGCCGACGAATACTCCATCTGCTGTGCCTCCAACCGGCCTCCGTCGGACGTCGGAGCAGACGCTTCTACTAGCCCCGGGCTACTAACTTTAAGCGCTGTGTCTCCTGCGTGCTAGCGTAGTAGCGACTACTCCGAGGCCTCCCTGTTCCATCTACCGCTGCCCTCTGGACCCTATGATCACTTGGCTACATAACTGATGCCTGCTGAACTGTCCATTAATCACGGTACTCCATTCAGTTTATTATTTGTTTATCTGTCGGCCCCAGCCGCGAACTCAGGCTGTGTGTGTAGTTAACCGACCCTCTCTGTCCAGTCATCGCCATTTTACCTGTTGTTGTTGTTGTTTTAGCTGATCAGCTGTTGTCTCACCCGTTGTTGTCTAGCTAGCTCTCCCAATCAACACCTGTGATTACTTTATGCCTCGCTGTATGTCTCTCTCAAATGTCAATATGCCTTGTATACTGTTGCTTAGGTTAGTTATTGTTTTAGTTTACAATGGAGCCCCTAGTTCCACTCATCATACCTCTGTTACCTCCTTTGTCCCACCTCCCACACATGCGATGACCTCACCCATTATAACCAGCATGTCCAGAGATACAACCTCTCTTATCATCACTCAGTGCCTGGGCTTACCTCCGCTGTACCCGCACCCCACCATACCCCTGTCTGCACATTATGCCCTGAATCTATTCTACCACGCCCAGAAAGCCGCTCCTTTTATTCTTTGTCCCCAACGCTCTAGGCGACCAGTTTTGATAACCTTTAGCCGTACCCTCATCCTACTCCTCCTCTGTTCCTCGGGTGATGTGGAGGTAAACCCAGGCCCTGCATGTCCCCAGGCACCCTCATTTGTTGACTTCTGTGATCGAAAAAGCCTTGGTTTCATGCATGTCAACATCAGAAGCCTCCTCCCTAAGTTTGTTTTACTCACTGCTTTAGCACACTCCGCCAACCCTGATGTCCTTGCCGTGTCTGAATCCTGGCTTAGGAAGGCCACCAAAAATGTGGAGATTTCCATACCCAACTATAACATTTTTCATCAAGATAGAACTGCCAAAGGGGGAGGAGTTGCAATCTACTGCAGAGATAGCCTGCAAAGTTCTGTCATACTTTCAAGGTCTATACCCAAACAGTTCGAACTTCTAATTTTAAAAATTAATCTCTCCAGAAATAAGTATCTCACTGTTGCCACCTGCTATCGACCCCCCTCCGCTCCCAGCTATGCCCTGGACACCATTTGTGAATTTATCGCCCCCCATCTAGCCTCAGAGTTCGTTCTGTTAGGTGACCTAAACTGGGATATGCTTAACACCCCGGCAGTCCTACAATTTAAGCTAGATGCCCTCAATCTCACACAAATCATCAAGGAACCCACCAGGTACAACCCCAAATCCGTAAACATGGGCACCATCATAGATGTTATCCTGACAAACTTGCCCTCCAAATACACCTCCGCTGTTTTCAATCAGGATCTCAGCGATCACTGCCTCATTGCCTGTATCCGCTATGGGTCCGCGGTCAAACGACCACCCCTCATCACTGTCAAACGCTCCCTAAAACACTTCTGCGAGCAGGCCTTTCTAATCGATCTGGCCTGGGTATCCTGGAAGGATATTGACCTCATCCCGTCAGTCGAGGATGCCTGGTCATTCTTTAAAAGTAATTTCCTCACCATCTTAGATAAGCATGCCCTGTTCAAAAAATGCAGAACTAAGAACAGATATAGCCCTTGGTTCACTCCAGACCTGACTGCCCTTGACCTGCACAAAAACGTCCTGTGGCGGACTGCAATAGCATCGAATAGTCCGCGTGATATGCAACTGTTCAGGGAAGTCAGGAACCAATACACACAGTCAGTCAGGAAAGCAAAGGCTAGCTTTTTCAAGCAGAAATTTGCATCCTGTAACTACAAAAAGTTCTGGGACACTGTAAAGTCCATGGAGAACAAGAGCACCTCCTCCCAGCTGCCCACTGCACTGAGGCTAGGTAACACGGTCACCACCGATAAATCCATGATAACCGAAAATTTCAATAAGCATTTCTCAATGGCTTGCCATGCCTTCCTCCTGGCAACTCCAACCCCGGCCAACAGCTCCGCCCCCCCCCCCCACAGCTACTCGCCCAAGCCTCCCCAGCTTCTCCTTCACCCAAATCCAGATAGCAGATGTTCTGAAAGAGCTGCAAAACCTGGACCCGTACAAATCAGCTGGGTTAGACAATCTGGACCCTCTCTTTCTAAAACTATCCGCTGCCATTGTTGCAACCCCTATTACCAGTCTGTTCAACCTCTCTTTCGTATCGTCCGAGATCCCTAAAGATTGGAAAGCTGCCGCGGTCATCCCCCTCTTCAAAGGGGGTGACACCCTAGACCCAAACTGTTACAGACCTATTTCCATCCTGCCCTGCCTATCCAAAGTCTTCGAAAGCCAAGTTAATAAACAGATCACTGACCATTTCGAATCCCACTGTACCTTCTCCGCTGTGCAATCCGGTTTCCGAGCCGGTCACGGGTGCACCTCAGCCACGCTCAAGGTACTAAATGATATCATAACCGCCATCGATAAAAGACAGTACTGTGCAGCCGTCTTCATCGACCTGGCCAAGGCTTTCGACTCTGTCAATCACCGTATTCTTATCGGCAGACTCAATAGCCTTGGTTTTTCTAACGACTGCCTCACCTGGTTCAGTGTGTCAAATCGGAGGGCATGTTGTCCGGACTTCTGGCAGTCACTATGGGGGTACCACAGGGTTCAATTCTCGGGCCGACTCCTTTCTCTGTATATATCACTGATGTCGTTCTTGCTGCGGGCGATTCCCTGATCCACCTCTACGCAGACGACACCATTCTGTATACTTCTGGCCCTTCCTTGGACACTGTGCTAACTAACCTCCAAACGAGCTTCAATGCCATACAACACTCCTTCCGTGGCCTCCAACTGCTCTTAAACACTAGTAAAACCAAATTCCTGCTTTTCAACCGTTCGCTGCCCACACCCGCCCGCCTGACTAGCATCACCACCCTGGACGGTTCTGACCTAGAATATGTGGACCACTACAAATACCTAGGTGTCTGGCTAGACTGTAAACTCTCCTTCCAGACTCATATTAAACATCTCCAATCCAAAATCAAATCTAGAATCGGCTTTCTATTTTGCAACAAAGCCTCCTTCACTCATGCCGCCAAACTTACCCTAGTAAAACTGACTATCCTACCGATCCTCGACTTCGGCGATGTCATCTACAAAATAGCTTCCAATACTCTACTCAGCAAACTGGATGCAGTCTATCACAGTGCCATCCATTTTGTTACCAAATCACCTTCTACCACCCACCACTGCGACCTGTATGCTCTAGTTGGCTGGCCCTCACTACATATTCGTCGCCAGACCCACTGGCTCCAGGTAATCTATAAGACTATGCTTGGTAAAGCTCCACCTTATCTCAGTTCACTGGTCACGATAACAACACTCACCCGTAGCACACGTTCCAGCAGGTATATCTCACTGATCATCCCAAAGCCAACACCTCATTTGGCCGCCTTTCATTCCAGTTCTCTGCTGCCAGTGACTGGAATGAATTGCAAAAATCACTGAAGTTGGAGACTTTTATTTCCCTCACCAACTTTAAACATCAGCTATCTGAGCAGCTAACCGATCGCTGCAGCTGAACATAGCCCATCTGTACATTGCCCACCCTATCTACCTACCTCATCCCCTTACTGTTTTTATTTTATTTACTTTTCTGCTCTTTTTGCACACCAGTATTTCTACATGCACATCTTCATATGCTCATTTATCACTCCAGTGTTAATCTGCTAAATTGTAATTATTTGCTCCTATGGCCTATTTATTGCCTACCTCCTCATGCCTTTTGCACACACTGTATATAGACTTTCTTTTTTCTACTGTATCATTGACTTGTTTATTGTGTTATTGGCTTGTTTGTTAACTCCATGTGTAACTCTGTGTTGTTGTTTGTGTCGAACTGCTTTGCTTTATCTTGGCCAGGTCGCAGTTGTAAATGAGAACTTGTTGTCAACTAGCCTACCTGGTTAAATAAAGGTGGGAAAAAAAAGAATTGGCCTATCATTAACATTAACCCTTTAGCCAGACAGTGGTAGCAGACAGTCTAGTGTGTGTTTGCATCTGCTGTGCTTGGTGCCTATGACTGACTGAAACAGTATCAGTTACCTTGGCTGACTGGGACACATGGATTAATTAGCAGTCAGTGGCTGTGATCTTGCCCTGTACTGTTTACACCTTGAAAAGTTGGGAAAGATGTAAGAATGAAATAGGTTATTTCATAGGAGAGATGAGAGCGATATGCACAGGTCTTCACATTGGATGCCTCTATTCTGGTGGAAAATGTTTTTGTGAAGGTGTGTGTGTGTGTGCGTGTGTGCGCGCGTGCATGTGTGAGTGTGTGTGTGCGCGCGTGCGTGTGTGTGTGTGTGTGCGTGCGTGCGTGTGTGTGTGTGCATGTGTGTGTGTGTGCGTGTGTGTGTGTGCGTGTGTGCGTGTGTGTGTGTGTCTGTGTGTGTGTGTGTGTGTGCGCGCGTGCGTGTGTGTGTGTGTGTGCACGTGTGTGTGTGTGCGCATGTCTAATGAGAAGAACAGAGACGGGGATGGTAAGATATTTATCAGAGAGAGAAGGAGAGGGCAATAAAATTGCATAGGTTTATGAACTAAAGCAGCAAAGCGCTTTCTTAACCTCTCTAGGGTAGGTGGGACGAAATCGTCCCACCTACGTAACAGCCAGTGGAATCCTGTGGCGCGTTATTCAAATACCTTAGAAATGCTATTACTTCAATTTCTCAAACATATGACTATTTTACACCATTTTAAAGACAAGACTCTCGTTAATCTAACCACACTGTCCGATTTCAAAAAGGCTTTACAACGAAAGCAAAACATTAGATTATGTCAGCAGAGTACCCAGCCAGAAATAATCAGACACCCATTTTTCAAGCTAGCATATAATGTCACAAAAAACAAAACCACAGCTAAATGCAGCACTAACCTTTGATGATCTTCATCAGATGACACCCCTAGGACATTATGTTATACAATACATGCATGTTTTGTTCAATCAAGTTCATATTTATATCAAAAACCAGCTTTTTACATTAGCATGTGACGTTCAGAACTAGCATACCCCCCGCAAACTTCCGGTGAATTTACTAAATTACTCACGATTAACGTTCACAAAAAACATAACAATTATTTTAAGAATTCTAGATACAGAACTCCTCTATGCACTCGCTATGTCCGATTTTAAAATAGCTTTTCGGTGAAAGCACATTTTGCAATATTCTAAGTAGATAGCCCGGCATCACAGGGCTAGCTATTTAGACACCCACCAAGTTTAGCCCTCACCAAAGTCAGATTTACTATAAGAAAAATGTTATTACCTTTGCTGTTCTTCGTCAGAATGCACTCCCAGGACTTCTACTTCAATAACAAATGTTGGTTTGGTTCAAAATAATCCATAGTTATATCCAAATAGCGGCGTTTTGTTCGTGTGTTCAAGACACTATCTGAAGGGTAAAGAAGGGTGACGCGCCCGGCGCGTTTCGTGACAAAACATTTCAAAATATTCCATTACCGTACTACGAAACATGTCAAACGGTGTTTAAAATCAATTTTTATGCAATTTTTCTCGTAAAAAAGCGATAATATTCCGACCGGGAGTCGTTGTTTTCGTTCAAAGAGAGAGAAAGTAAACATGGTGTCGGCTCGTGCAGGCGCCTCCAGTCTCATTGTCCTCAGATCGACCACTATCCAAATGCGCTAATGTTTTTCAGCCAGGGCCTGCAAAGCCACCATTCATCGTTCTGGCGCCTTCTGAAAGCCTATGGGAGCGTTAGAAAATGTCACGTCATGCCAGAGATCCCCTGTTTTGGTTAGAGATGATCAAGAAGGCCAAGAAAAAGTCAGAGAGAGCGCTTCCTGTTTGGAATCTTCTCAGGTTTTGGCCTGCCAAATGAGTTCTGTTATACTCACAGACACCATTCAAACAGTTTTAGAAACTTTATGGTGTTTTCTATCCAAATCAAACAATTATATGCATATTCTAGTTACTGGGCAGGAGTAGTAACCAGATTAAAGGTAATCACATTTTTCTTATAGTAAATCTGACTTTGGTGAGGGCTAAACTTGGTGGGTGTCTAAATAGCTAGCCCGTGATGGCTGGGCTATCTACTCAGAATATTGCAAAATGTGCTTTCACCGAAAAGCTATTTTAAAATCTTACATAGCGAGTGCATAAAGGAGTTCTGTATCTATAATTCTTAAAATAATTGTTATGCTTTTTTGTGAACGTTTATCGTGAGTAATTTAGTAAATTCACCGGAAGTGTTCGGTGGGAATGCTAGTCACATGCTAGTCACATGCTAATGTAAAAAGCTGTTTTTTGATATAAATATGAACTTGATTGAACAAAACATGCATGTATTGTATATATCACTGATGTCGTTCTTGCTGCGGCCTAAAGACAACAAAGTCAAGGTATTGGAGTGGCCATCACAAAGCCCTGACATCAATCCTATGGAAAATTTGTGGGCAGAACTGAAAAAGCGTGTGCGAGCAAGGAGGCCTACAAAACTGACTCAGTTACACCAGCTCTGTCAGGAGGAATGGGACAAAATTCACCCAACTTACTGTGGGAAGCTTGTGGAAGGCTACCCGAAACCATTGACCCAAGTTAAACAATTTAAAGGCAATGCTACCAAATACTAATTGAGTGTATGTAAACTTCTGACCCACTGGGAATGTGATGAAAGAAATAAAAGCTGAAATAAATCATTCTCTCTACTATTATTCTGGCATTTCACATTCTTCAAATAAAGTGGTGATCCTAACTGACCTAAGACAGATCCTAACTGACTATTATTAGGATTAACTGTCAGGAATTGTGAAAAACTTCAACTGTACCTGATAACGGATAAGTAATCAGGAATGAATGAAGTCCAGGTGTGACTGATGATGAGCCGCAGGTGTGCGTATAGATGGGTTGCCAGGACCGGTGCTTCGTAGACCGGTGACATTGAGCGCCAGGGAGCGGGAGTAGACGTGAAGCTGGTGTTGATGTTTAGGCCAAGGTAGGTATAATTATTTGTGTGCTCTAGGGCATCGGTGTCTAGATATCATTTGTATTTGTTGTCCTGGCAACTGGACCTTTTTTGGAACACCATTATTTTTGTCTGACTGAGATTTACTGTCAGGGCCCAGGTCTGGCAGAATCTGAAAGAAAGATCTAGGTGCTGCTGTAGGCCCTCCTTGGTTGTTGACAGAAGCACCAGATCATCTGCAAACAGTAGACATTTGATTTCAGTCTAGTAGGGTGAGGCCGGGTGCTGCAGAATGTTCTAGTGCCCTCGCCAAATCATTGATATAAATGTTGAATAGGGTGGGGTTCAAGATGCATTCCTGTAGAACCCCACACCCCTTCGGGAAGAAATCTGTGTTTATTGCCAATTCTGATTGCACACGTATTGTTTGTTTAGATTTCATAATATCGTAGGTTTTCTCCCCAACACCGCTTTCCATCAGTTTATACAGCTGGCCCTCTACAAAATTGAGTCAAATACTTTTTTGAAATCAATAAAGCATGAGAAGACTTTGCTTTGGTTTTGGTTTCTTTGTCAATTAGAGTCTGCAAGGTGAATACGTGGTCTGTTGTACGGAATTTTAGTAAGAAGACAATTTGACATTTGCTCAGAACATTGTTTTCACTGAGGAAATGTTGGAGTCTGCTGTTGATGATACTGTAGAGGATTTTGCCGAGGTTACATTTGACACAGATCCTGCGGTAATTATTGGGGTCAAATTTTTCTCGACTTTTCTGGATTGGGGTGATCAGACCTTGGTTCCAAATATTGAGCAAGATGCCAGAGCTGAGGATAATATTCAAGAGTTTGAGTATATCCAAGTTGAATTTGTGGTCTGTATATTTTTTTCATTTAATTTAGAAAACCATCAACACCACAGGGCTTTTTGGGTTGGACAGTTTGAATTTTGTCCTGTTGTTCATTCAATGTAATTGGAGAATCCAATGGTTTCTGGTAGTCTTTAATAGCTGATTCTAAGATGTGTTATGGATCATGTACACTACCGGTCAAAAGTTTTTGAACACCTACTCATTCAAGGGTTTTTCTTTATTTTTTACTATTTTCTACATTGTAGAATAATAGTGAAGACATCAAAACTATAAAATAACACATATGGAATCATGTAGTAACCAAAAAAGTGTTAAACAAATCAAAATATATTTTCTATTTGAGATTCTTCAAATAGCCACCATTTGCCTTGATGACAGCTTTGCACACTCTATCATGTATATGCTTTTGCTCTTGTCCGAAAAGGTTGGAGAAGTGATTTATCCTTAGATCTCCATTTTGCATAGCTAGTTCTTTGTGCTGTTATTCTCTCTCTCTACCTCTCTCTCTCTCTACCTCTCTCTCTACCTCTCTCTCTCTACCTCTCTCTCTCTCTCTCTACCTCTCTCTCTCTACCTCTCTCTCTCTCTCTCTACCTCTCTCTCTCTCTCTACCTCTCTCTCTCTCTCTCTACCTCTCTCTCTCTACCTCTCTCTCTTTCTCTCTACCTCTCTCTCTCTCTCTCTACATCTCTCTCTCTACCTCTCTCTCTCTACCTCTCTCTCTCTCTCTCTCTCTCTCCTCTCTCTCTCTACCTCTCTACCTCTCTCTCTCTACCTCTCTCTCTCTCTCTACCTCTCTCTCTCTCTCTCTCTCTCTCTCTCTCTCTCTCTACCTCTCTCTCTCTACCTCTCTCTCTCTCTACCTCTCTCTCTCTACCTCTCTCTCTCTCTACCTCCTCTCTCTCTCTCTCTCTCTCTCTCTCTCTCTCTCTCTCTCTCTCTCTCTCTCTCTCTCTCTCTCTCTCTACACTGGGTTCCCTTACTCATTCCACCACTACAGCATCCATTTTGACACTTTCTCAGCAAAGTTAATTCAGTCGACTTAACTGGGTGGTAATAATTCAGAGGTGTATCGTTGGCTCAAGTTTGCAAGTTCACCTTTGGTATACACTGTATAGGGAGGACAGCAGCTATACGGTTAAAATTCCTCTCTCTTCCTCTTTCACTGCTGCTGCTGTACTTACTGGATGGAAAAGAACCCCAGGCACACATGAACATTCCATTAGAAGAAAAAACACTACTTCAATCAGGCCTGTTTCTGTGGGTTGGATTTGGGGATAAACGACATTAAGCCACTACGGGCCAGTTTCCGAACGGAACGTTTGGCTCGCGGCCCCAACTGCGCCCCTGTATCTGTGTGTTTGTGGTGTGTGTTTCCATTAGACGGGTCAGAACGCGAGAGCGAAGGGGACAACATGGCTTCTCAGCGGCTGTATCTGAGGTTGGTAGGGCTCACCGCTCTGCTCACATTGCTAGCTCTCGCAGGTGAGGTAACTCTCGCTTTCTCTTCCTGTCTACCTCTCTCTCTAGCTCCTTTCTTTCAATGATCTCTCTGTCTCCATCTCCTCCCATCTATCACTCTGTCCCCCCATACCTCCTACTATGCTAGATAATTTGATTTCACTCATATGGAACCAAACTTAGATTAACAAAGCTTCTGAAGTAACATCTGATACACTGAAGTGTTAATTGATATAGTTATTTAAGAACGTCAAGTTTGAAGGTATGTTTTATGAAGTTTTATTGGGTATTTGAATTATCTAAGGGGAGTGCTGAGTTATTTTTGCATAATGCATGAATGCGTAACACATTTCTTTCTCTTGCGTGGTTGTGGAATCTAGCTTCAAATATATAGTTATTCATGTTACTATACTAGAACTCGTTTACATGATAAAACATGGTATTGTTAAATCTCATGGCTCCTGGGGGGGGGGGGGGGGCAGGCAAAGGGCAACATTCTGGTTTCAGTCACTGATAGTGTAGAACAGAGTAGGGAGGAGTGAGGAATTCATCCCTCAGGTCAGATGAAGTGAGAAGGAACAGTCCTGTGACACACATATAGGAGGCGGGGCCATGACTACACCAATAAGAGGAACCAATTCATTTCCTGACTTAGCAGCAGAGATGGATTGGCTGTCTAGATGTGCAAGGAGTTGACTCCTCCTAGTAGGAGGGTATAAATATAGGTGCTTGTGTAAACATTTCTTTGTCTTTGCAGCTGTTTGACCCAGTGGGGAATAAACTTTCCTGCTGAAAGGTGAATTTGTCTCCCAGTGTCTGTTGGAAAGCAGACTGAACCAGGTCTTCCTCTAGGATTTTGCCTGTGCTTGGCTCTATTCCATTTATTTTTTAACTTAAACAAACTCCCTAGTCCTTGCCGATGAGGAGCATACCCATAACATGATGCAGCCACCACCATGCTTGAACATATGAAGAGTGGTACTCAGTAATGTGCTGTATTGGATTTGCCCAAAACATAAAAAGGATAAAAATTGAAATTCTTTGCAGTATTACTTCAGTGCCTTGCTGCAAACAGGATGCATGTTTTTGAATATTTTTATTCTGTACAGACTTCCTTCTTTTCACTCTGTCATTTAGGTTAGTATTGTGGAGTAACTACAATGTTGATCCATCCTCAGTTTTCTCCCATCACAGCCATAAACTCTGTAACTGTTTTAAAGTCAACATTGGCCTCATGGTGAAATCCCTGAGCAGTTTCCTTCCTCTCCAGCAACTGAGTTAGGAAGGACACCTGTATTTTTTGTTGTGACTGGGTGTATTGATACACCATCCAAAGCATTATTTAATAACTTCACCATGCTTGAAATGATATTCAGTATCTGCTTTTTTTGTTATCTACCAATAGGTGCCCTTCTTTGTGAGGTATTGAAAACCTCCCTGGTCTTCATTCACAGCTCGACTGAGGGACCTTATAGATAATTATATGTGTGGGGTACTGAGATGGGATAGTCATTTAAAAATCATGTTAACCACAATTATTGCACACAGAGTAAATCCATGCAACTTATGTGACTTGTTAAGCACATTTTTACTCCTGACTGTATTTAGGCTTGCCATAACAAAGAGGTTGAATACTTATTGACTCAAGACAGTTCAGCTTTACATTTTGTATTCATTTCTAAAAATTTCTAAAAACGAAATTCCACTTTGGCGTTGTGGGGCATTGTGTGTAGATCAGTGGAACATAATCTAAATGTAATCAATTTTAAATTCAGGCTGTAACACAACAAAATATGGAAAAAGTTAGTGTGTGAATACTTTATATTCTAAAACAGGAGACAAGCGACAATGGACTTAATGTGTCACTGAAAACTAGCTGGCCATGGAAATTCCATGAATCCCTTTCACCTCAAAAGGCTTTTCTAGCTGTCTCTTTACCACCATTTTAATGAGCGAGAAGGGTTGCCTAGACAGGGAAGAAGACAGAAAGAAGGGAAAGAGGGAGAGCGAGGTAGGGAAAGAAAGCAGACCAGGCAGATCTCTCAGTGGAAAGTCTCATTCATCATTCATGTAAATGTGAGGCAGCAAATAGCAAACACCACTCCTCCTCTCTAGACAGACTGCTACTGTAGGTGGATAAAAAAAAGTTTAGTGGGGAAATTGCTAATTTGCAACTTAGACTCCTGCAAACCATTTCCTATAAACCTCATCCATGTGCTCCACTTCTGGCTGTTTGTGTGTGTGTGCGCGTGTGTGTGTGTGCTAAGCCTCTACTGAATGAGCTGGGATTTATCACACCACAATCTAACTTTATAATCACAATGGACTTACACTACAGTAGTCTCCTCTCCCTTGCTAAAGGGATTCTAGGCTCTACATTAACCCACATTAACCCCACTAAGTGTCCTATTGACTCTCTTTATTAGATGTTTCCAGTGAGAGCAGCCTTCACAAGATTCTGAAGAAAAGAGATGGTAATATTGACAGATAGCTTTTACATACACACATTAAACACTGCACCTACTTTACATTCTACTGCCATTACAAGTCTCCTCTCTGCCTCCCCCCAGTGCTGGGTGACGGTAGCGCTTCCTCTAAGTACAGGGTGGCTGTTGCTCCCGCCAAGGCCAAAGAGTTCCTGGCCAAGCTACGGCGGCCCAAGAGGAACATCTGGGACCGCAGCAGGCCAGATGTGCAGCAGTGGATCATGCAGTTCATGTACATGGGCTTCGACGAGACGGTGAGCGGGCCAAGAGGGTTGAATAGTAAATAATAATAATCATTTGGCAGGTGCTTATATTTGACGTATTTCACACATGTACAAGTGTGTACTTGTGTGAAATGGGAACGTGTTTTTTTTTTTTTGCATATTCCAACTCCCCCTGAAACAGTGAAGAGAGGGGTCACGGAATAGGGTAGGGCCTTGAGTTTAATCTGACGCTGTGACCTAACCCTACTATGGGCTATTATTATAGTATTGCACATGTTATATGATTAGGTCACAAGGTTGTAAAAACTCCTGGCCCCAGATATTTGATAGGGTAAACAGTACTACGATCTGTAGAAGTATAGGCCTATGAGAACACACTAGTAGCCATCCACAGCTACAGGGAAAACAGCCATTATACAAAGCACTAAGATCTAAAGCATCTATGTGAGAAAAACTCATATTTTGGCAAAATGCCAGTGTACTAAGTCAAATCAAATCTATTAATCTCATACAGTTTACCGCTGGTAATAAAGGTCCAGCGAAATGCCTATGTGCTATAGCTCCCTCAACAATGCAGTACACTAATCAATAATAAGTAGCAGAAGAGGTGGCATAGTAATAATGGACTGTACGTACACACACACAGTCAACAGTGCTGTTCAATTGTATTCTATTGATTCTACCACTGTGTGTGTGTGTGTGTGTGTGTGTGTGTGTGTGTGTGTGTGTGTGTGTGTGTGTGTGTGTGTGTGTGTGTGTGTGTGTGTGTGTGTGTGTGTGTGTGTGTGTGTGTGTGTGTGTGTGTGTGTGTGTGTGTGTGTGTGTGTGTGTGAGAAAGAGCAAGAGGGTTGGATGTGTGGTTAGTCAGTGCAAATCATTTCAAGGTCCAGGTAGTCTCTAAGGTGCACATTGTCTCTAAGGTACAGGTCTGTGCAGTAAAGCCATACTGCACAGCCATGGGGGCAAGGGCATATGCTATGTAGGTTGAATAATGAACGACCTGTGCAATGGAACACTTTCAACAACTAGGCAATACTGCAAACACAAACTACATAGCTATGTCACATGAGATGACGCTGGAGAGACGAAGCAGGTACGGGGAGTAAAACATTTAATATAGAACGGACATGGAACGAGACAGGAACAGTGTCAGCAAACTAATACTAAAGACAGAAACAATACAATGCAGCAGCGGGGAACAGAGCTGGGAACTGACAAATATAGGGGAGGAAATAAACAGGTGATAAGTGAGTCCAGGTGAGTCCAATAACGCTGATGCGAGTGACGAGGGAGGGCAGGAGTGCGTGATGGATGGCAGGAGTGCGTGATGGATGGCAGGAGTGCATGATGCAGGGCAACCTGGTGCCCTCAAGCGCCTGGGGGAGGGAAGAGCGGGAGCAGACGTGACAAGCTATACAAAACATAAAAACGGTGGGTGGGACGGATAATGCCCAGGCTAATTTGTTGTCGTTATCAGACTAGATAAAAGCAGATGGATGTTTCTGTCACAGCAGGACCTAGAGACTCTGACACACCTTGAATACACACACGCACACACTTCAAGCTTTTTTTCCTCTCTAGCTATGTTTCTTCCAGATCAATGATTCCAATGGAGATCTTTAGAAACACCAGGACCAGGGAGAAAATCTTTGGCAAACACAAGTCAGAAATAATGTCAGAGTGTGGGAGACGAAACAGAGAGACAGACCGAGAGAGCGAGGTATTGAGACGTAGAGGTTATGAATAAAGTAAAGGAAGGAGAAAGTTGTGTTTGCTCCTCAGTTTTGTAGACAGTTGACAGCTCCTGTAGGTCAATCAGTAGGATCGCTTTAATGACTTCCTAGGTATGTGTCATTTCCTGTTGCCTGAACCTGCCTCTCTTGCTGTTGGATCCAACAGCCTCTGCATTTTAAACCATGTTGGTCTATACTCTATGCATACCAGCTGTCCTGTTCAAGTCATCTCCAAAACATCTGCTGACTAGCAAATCAACCCCATAGCCCCTTACCCCCTAGCTCCTAAAACCTTACCCCTTACCCCCTAGCTCCTACCCCCTTACCCCCTAGCTCCTACTCCCTTACCCCCTAGCTCCTCTCCTTTACCTGCTAAGCAATCCAGTAGATCTGAAAGGATCTGATGGGTATGAGCAACAAGTTGATTGCATAACCCTGCTCTCTAATGAGCGGAGTGGAAATGTTACAATATTTCTTGCACATTTCCAATGTTTCAGATCTTTTGAGTTGGGCTAAAGTTGAGAGGTTGTGGTCATGTTTTTTTCCCTCCCCAGAGACTGGAAACGGACCTGTCCTACTGGATGGACCACGCACGGTCCAGCGATCAGGGTCGCCAGCACCATTATGACGAGAACTCTCCCATTGGACCCAGAGACAGAGGGGCACACCGTCACGGAGCCAACGTCAACTACGACTACTACTAACTCCACATGCTGTGTCACTCCCTCTCTCAAAACGTAAGACTAACCTTTCTCTTCCTTCGCTGCCCCCTCTCTATTTCTCCCTCATATAGTGTGCAAGTTGCTTTCTTTCTTTGTATACAGTTCACTTTCCGTTAATCAACACCTCGACAAACATTTTTGGGTGTGGATCAGCTTATGCTTTTCACTCGTTTCTAACCCATACCTTAGGGCCGAGATATCCTGTGGCGTGCCACAGGGTTGGATAATGGGACCTTTGTTATTCCTAATCTATATCAATGACCTTGCTGCTGTGTTTTCTACCCTACTTCCCATTCTCTTTGCTGAGGATACCAATTAGATTTTATCACACAATAATTTTGATTCACTAATTAACGAAGCCAATGGACACATTTTCTGAATGGTTCCAGATAAACAAATAATTTTTAAATGTAACAAAAATCTAACTTTATTTTATTCACTAGTAAGAATAAGAAATATGGTTAAAAAAAGAGCCAGAATCTCAAATGGTGGGAATGAAATGGAACAAGTCACATCAACTAGATTCCTCTGAGTTATAATTGATGAACAGTTGTCCTGGAAAGATCCTATTCAGTTAGATCCACTAGATTCCTCTGAGTTATAACTGATGAACAGTTGTCCTGGAAAGATCCTATTCAGTTAGATCCACTAGATTCCTCTGAGTTATAACTGATGAACAGTTGTCCTGGAAAGATCCTATTCAGTTAGATCCACTAGATTCCTCTGAGTTATAACTGATGAACAGTTGTCCTGGAAAGATCCTATTCAGTTAGATCCACTAGATTCCTCTGAGTTATAACTGATGAACAGTTAACCTGGAAAGATCATATTCAGTTTGTCTGCAGCAAAGTGATGAAATCTGTTGGTATCATCAGAAAGATTAGTGGTTTGGTTCATCAGGCTTGCTTCCTAACTCTATACTATAGCTTAATTTACCATATCTCATTTACTGTAATATTGTCTGGGCCAGCACATATGCCTCCTATCCACACAAATTACTCATCATACAAAATACATTTGCAAGACTAGCTTCCTCCTCTAATTACCTGGCTCCATCTGCACCTTTGTTTAAGAAACTCAAGAACTTGTCTATTTACAACATTAACGTACGCAAAACATGCACTTTCAATCAAATTCAATCAAATGTATTTATAAAGCCCTTTTTATATCAGCCGATGTCACAAAGTGCTATACAGAAACTCAGCCTAAAACCCCAAACAGCAAGCAATGCAAATGTAGAAGCATGGTGGCTAGGAAAAACTCCCTAGAAAGGCAGGAGCCTAGGAAGAAACAGAGAGGAAACAGGCTCTGAGGGGGGGCCAGTCCTCTTCTGGCTGTGCCGGGTGGAGATTATAACAGTACATGGCCAAGATGTTCAAACATTCTAACAGGGTCAAATACTAATAATCACAGTGGTTGTAGAGGGTGCAACAGGTCAGCACCTCAGGAGTAAATGTCAGTTGGCTTTTCATAGCTGAGCATTCAGAATTAGAGACAGCAGGTCTGGGACAAGGGAGCATGTCCAGTGAACAGGTCAGGGTTCCATAGCCGCAGGCAGAACAGTTGAAACTGGAGCAGCAGCACGACCAGGTGGACTGGGGGCAGCAAGGAGTCATCAGGCCAGGTAGTCCTGAGGCATGGTCCCAGGGCTCAAGTCTTCCGAGAGGGAGAATTACAGGGAGCATACTTAAATTCACACAGGACATCGGATAATAAATACTCCAGACATATCAGACTGATCATAGCCCCCCGACACAAACTATTGCAGCATAAATACTGGAGGCTGGTACAGGAGCGGTTGGGAGACACTGTGGCCCCATCCGACGATACCCTCGGACAGGGCCAACCAGGCATGATATAACCCCACCCACTTTGCCAAAGCACAGCCCCCACAACACTAGAGGGATATCTTCAAACCACCAACTCACTACCCTGAGACAAGGCTGAGTATAGCCCACGAAGATCTCCCCCACGGCACAAACCCGAGGAGGGCACCAAACCCAGACAGGAAGATCACGTCAGTGACTCAACCCACTCAAGAGACGCACCCCTCCTAGGGACGGGATGGAAGAGCACCAGTAAGCCAGGGACTTAGCCCCCGTAATAGGGTTAGAGGCAGAGAATCCTGGTGGAGATTAGGGCACCGGCCAGGCAGAGACAGCAAGGGCGGTTCATTGCTCCAGTGCCTTTTCGTTCACCTTCACACCCCTGGGCCAGACAACACTCAGGCTAGCACTGGAGTAATATGATACATTTTTTTGGTTCTAGTCAAGATTCTAGCAGCCGTGTTTAGCACTAACTGAAGTGTATTTAGTGCTTTATCCGTGTATCTGGAAAGTAGAGCATTGCAGTAGTCTAATCTAGAAGTGATAAAAGCATGGATTAACTTTTCTGCATCATTTTTTGACAGAAAGTTTCTAATTTTTGCAATGTTACGTTGATGGAAAAAAATTGTCCTTGAAATAGTCTTGATATGTTTGTCAAAAGAGAGATCAGGGTCCAGAGTAACGCCAAGGTCCTTCACGGTTTTATTTGAGACAACTGTACAACCATCAATATTAATTGTCAAATCCAACAGAAGATCTCTTTGTTTATTGGGACCTAGAACTAGCATCTCTGTTTTGTCCGAGTTTAAAAGTAAAACATTTGCCGCCATCCACTTCCTTATGTCTGAAACACAGGCTTCCAGGGAGGGCAATTTTGGGGCTTCACTATGTTTAATCGAAATGCACAGTTGTGTATCGTCCGCATAGCAGTGAAAGTTAACGTTATGTTTCCGAATGACATCACCAAGAAGTAAAATATATTGTGAAAACAATAGTGGTCCTAAATCGGAACTTTGAGGAACACCAGAACTTACAGTTGATTTGTCAGAGGACAAACCATCCACAGAGACAAACTGATATCTTTCCGACAGTTAAGATCTAAACCAGGCCAGAACTTGTCCGTGTAGACCAATTTGAGTTTCCAATCTCTCCAAAAGAATGTCATGATCAATGGTGTCAAAAGCAGCACTAAGGTCTAGGAGCACGAGGACAGATGCAGAGCCTTGGTCTGACGCCATTAAAAGGTAATTTACCACCTTCATGAGTGCAGTCTCAGTGCTATGATGGGGTCTAAAACCAGACTGAAGCATTTCGTATACATTGTGCCTTCAGGAAGGCAGTGAATTGCAGCTTTTTCTAACATTTTTGAGAGGAATACCGCTCGCACAGTTTATCTAAACCCTTCAATGGATTCTTCCAGGTTAATTACTGAAATCCATCTATAGTCAGGTCCATAAGTATTTGCATCATTTTGGCTCTGTACGCCACCACAATGGATTTGAAAGGAAACAGTCAAGATGTGCTTTAAGTGTAGACTTTCATCGGTAATTTAAAGGTTTTGTCAAAATGATTGTATGAACTGTGTAGTTTGTCAATTTTTTTCATACATAGCCCCCAATTTTATGGACTCAAAAGTAATTGAACATATTAGCATAATCATAAAATAAATTGTGAGTTTTAATACTTGGTTCCAAATCCTTTGCAGTCAATGACTGCCTGAAGTCTGGAACCCATAGACATCACCAGATGCTGGGGTTCTTCCCTGGTGATGCTCTGCTAGGCCTTTACTGCAGCAAGTGAAATGCATGCTCAATTGGATTCAGGTCAGGTGATTGACTTGGCCATTGCAGAACATTCCACTTCTTTGCCTTGAAAAAGTATTGGGTTGCTTTTGCAGTATGCTTCGGGTCATTGTCCATCTGCACTGTGAACCTTCCAATGAGTTTTGAAGCATTTGGCTGAATCTGAACAGATATCCCTAAACACTTCAGAATTCATCCTGCAACTTTTGTCAACAGTCACATCATCAATAAATACAAGGGAACAAGTTCCATTGGCAGCCATACATGCCCATGCAATAACACTACCTCCACCATGCTTCACAGATGTGGTATGCTTTGGATCATGAGCAGTTCCTTCCCTTCTCCACACTCTTCCCATCATTCTGCTACAAGTTGATCTTTGTCTAATCTGTCCATAGGACGTTGTTCCAGAACTGTACAGGGGTTTCAGATGTTTTTTTGGCTAACTCTAATCTGCTCTTCCTGTTTTTGAGGCTTACATCTTGTGGTAAACCCTCTGTATTTACTCTGGTGAAGTCTTCTCTTGATTGTTGGCACAGATACACCTACCTCCTGGAGGGTGTTCTTGATCTGGCCAACTGTTGTGAAGGGGTTTTTCTTCACCAGGGAAATAATTATTTTGTCATCTACCACAGTTGTTTTCTGTGGTCTTCTGGGCCTTTTGGTGTTCCTGAGCTCACTAGTGCGTTCTTTCTTTTTAAGAATGTACCAAATAGTTGATTTGGCCACACCTCATGTTTTTGCTATCTCGCTGTTGTTTTTTATTTTTATTTTTCAGCCTAATGATGACTTGCTTCACTGGCAGTGACAGCTCTTTGTACTTCATATTGAGGGTTAACAGCAACAGATTCCAAATGCACACTTGAAATCAAATCTAGACCTTTTGTCTGCTTACTTGTAAATGAACTAACGAGGGAATAGCACACACCTGGCCATGAAACAGCTGAGCAGCCAATTGTCCAATTACTTTCGGTCCCTTTAAAAGGGGGGCACATATGTGCAGTGCTGTAATTCCTACTGTTCATCCCCCTCAAATTTAAGCTGAAAGTCTGCACTTTCAGCTCATATTCATTATTTAATTTCAACTCCAATATGTTGTGGTAGACAGCTAAAATAATAACTTGGTCAATGTCCAAATATTTATGGACCTGACTGTATATAACACAAGACACTGTGATAACCTTTACCCCCTCCACTGCCACACCTCACATAGTCAATTCTCTGTCAGATATAGAGGTACCATACTCTGAAACTTATATTTTTAAATTGCCATAACATTATCTCTCAATAACTTCAAGTGAAGACTGGGGGTCAGGCTGATGAACCAAACTACACAGTAATCTCCATATAGCCTAAGTATCACACTGACACACATTTAAACAAAACACTTTTTTTTTTGCGTGGTTACTGCTCAATTCATTTATAAATTTATAATTAGTAGGTTTTATTATGTTTTAACAAACCATTTTTATATTTATGTATTGTAAAATAAAATGTGGGGGGTGTGGTTTTCAAATAAACCCCTGGGCTTCCAACAACACCTGCATACTGTTTATATTTGTATTGTTCTCCATCACATGTTTATTTGGTGCAAATAAATTCACCTAAACTGTCTCCTCTCTCACACTTCTCCCCAGCCTAATCCTGCTCCAGATCTGGCTTTTCTCTTCCTATCTCTTTACACCTGCTGTTTGTATTGTTTGTCTAGGATCTCTAGAGGATCAGTATAAATAAAGACTGACTCATTGCTCAGCCTCACATTATTGACTAACCTCCCCACCTCCAGATTGGAGCAACTACCAGAATAGTAACACCAAGGTTTTAGAAGTGACACACGCACACATGGGAGACATTTATTGGAAATATTTTATTAAAATAGCATTTTCACCTAAAATTAATTATATAAGATTTCTGGATTTCCGATTTGACAGTAGAGCTTTCAAAGGTTATCCCAAAAAGTTACTCAGAACCAAAAGACACACACACACACACACAGTGACACAGAAACACACTCGAGTGGCGTGTGTGTGTCCAGGCTTACAGCTCACTGCACAGCACCAGAGCAAGTGTAGAAGGGGGTGGGGCCTAGCACACCCATCTGAGGCTTTGAACAAACCAACTCACTCTCCTTCACCCCTCCTCGCTTCTCCTCTCCTCCAATGTTGCAATGGTTGGAATACAAAGCAGTCTTACGTAAGAGCCAGGAATCAATGCAGGTAATAAAATAGATCACGTCAACCGAACAAAACAAATGACACAAACTGCACAGTGTAAACAACGCAACAAAACACTTCTCTCAAGCCTGATCTTAAATAACAGCCTGTATTGACAAAACCCAGAGTGCAAGACTGGGTTCCGATCGTTGTCAGTTTTTTAATTATCTGTTTGTGATTCTATTCTTGCTTTCAGGCACGTTTGTGTCTGAAAAGCAACGCCTCGCGGGAGTGTAAAAACCACAGCAGACACAGGAACATTTCTTCTTCTTCGCGCCGAACTCAAGAGAGTTCTCTGAGGGTCCTGGGTCCTCCGGTGTCCCAGCAGCCTTTGGGGATGGTGTGACCCTTGACCCCTTGAGCTCAGTTGTGTTGTCTTGGTCGTCCTTTCTTCTGGCGGGCTGCCTTGGGCTTGGGGATGTACTGGTTGTTGGCCTGGTGCTCCAGCTCCCGGCTGAAGTACTGGATGGTCTTGTTCAGGCCCTCCTCTAACGGCACCTGGTAACGCAACAACACACACGTCTTACAGAACATCATTGTATGTGTAGTAGACGTATGATTAAATGCATTGAGAGTGTGTGTCTGTCTAGCCGCATGTGTGTATTTGGCTAAGGTGTATGTAAACTTCCGACTTTATATATATTGGAAGTTTACATACACCTTAGCCAAATACATTTAAACTCAGTTTTTCACAATTCCTGACATTTAATCCTAGTAAAAATTCCCGTCTTAGGTCAGTTAGGATCACCACTTTATTTTAAGAATGTGAAATGTCAGAATAATAGTAGAGAGATTTATTTCTTTCATCACATTCCCAGTGGGTCAGAAGTTTGCATACACTCAATTAGTATTTGGTAGCATTGCCGTTTAATTGTTTAAATTGGGTCAAACATTTCGGGTAGCCTTCCACAAGCTTCCCACAATAAGTTTGGTGCATTTTGGCCCATTCTTCCTGACAGAGCTGGTGTAACTAAGTCAGGTTTGTAGGCCTCCTTGCTCGCACACGCTTTTTCAGTTCTGCCCACAAATGTTCTATGGGATTGAGGTCAGGGCTTTGTGATGGCCACTCCAATACCTTGACTTTGTTGTCCTTAAGCCATTTTGTCACAACTTAGGAAGTATGCTTGGGATCATTGTCCATTTGGAAGACCCATTTGCGACCAAGCTTTAACTTCCTGACTGATGTCTTGATGTTGCTTCAATATATCAACATAATTTCCCCCCTCATGATGGCATCTATTTTGTGAAGTGCACCAGTCCCTCCTGCAGCAAAGCACCCCCACAACATGATGCTGCCACCCCCGTTCTTCACGGTTGGGATGGTGTTCTTCGACTTGCAAGCCTCCCCCTTTTTCCTCCAAACATAACGATGATCATTATGGCCAAACAGTTCTATTTTTGTTACATCAGACTAGAGGACATTTCTCCAAAAAGTACGATCTTTGTCCCCATGTGCAGTTGCAAACTGCAGTCTGGCTTTTTTATGATGGTTTTGGAGCAGTGGCTTCTTCCTTGCTGAGCGGCCTTTCAGGTTATGTCGGTACAGGACTCGTTTTACTGTGGATATAGATACTTTTGTACCGGCTTCCTCCAGCATCTTCACAAGGTCCTTTGCTGTTGTTCTGCGATTGATTTGCACTTTTCGCACCAAAGTAAGTTCATCTCTAGGAGACAGAATGCTTCTCCTTCCTGAGTGGTATGACGGCTGCGTGGTCCCATGGTGTTTATACTTGCGTACTATTGTTTGTACAGATGAATGTGGTTCCTTCAGGCGTTTGGAAATTGTTCCCAAGGATGAACCAGACTTGTGGAGGTTTACAATTGTTTTTCTGAGGTCTTGGCTGATTTCTTTTGGTTTTCTCATGAGGTCAAGCAAAGAGGCACTGAATTCAAGGTAGGCCTTGAAATACATCCACAGGTACACCTCCAATTGACTCAAATGATGTCAATTAGCCTATCAGAAGCTTCTAAAGCCATGACATCCTTTTATGGAATTTTCCAAGCTGTTCAAAGGCACAGTCAACTTAGTGTATGTAAACTTCTGACCCACTGGAATTGTGATACAGTGAATTATAAGTGAAATAATCTGTCTGTAAACAATTGTTGGAAAAATTACTTGTGTCATGCACAAAGTAGATGTCCTAACCGACTTGCCAAAACTAGTTTGTTAACACGAAATTTGTGGAGTGGTTGAAAAACGAGTTTTAATGACTCCAACCTAAGTGTATGTAAACTTCCGACTTCAACTGTATATATGCAGTTGTGTATCCAGTGTGTGCGTGTTTGTACTGACCACAGGTTCCCAGCCCAGCATCATCTTGGCTTTGCGAATGTCGGGGCGGCGTCTCCGAGGGTCGTCCTGCGCCTCTGGAAGGAACTGGATCTGACTGCGGCTCACTAAGTGTGTGTGTGTGGCGGGAGGAAGAAGGGAGGTAGAAAAGGGTACAGTTAGGTACAATCCAGACAGAGAACAGCAGCGATCTGGTATATTTGAAGAGAAAGGGGAAGAAAGAGTGAAAGAAAGAAGTGGATGAGTGGTCTGTTGATCTGACACTCACCGACCAGACTCCTGATGAGCTCAGCAAACTCTAATATGGTGTGTTCTTCCGGGTTCCCCTACAGGCAGATTACATGAACCAACACAGAAGATCAATACACACACACACACACACACACACACACACACAGGAAGACGAAAGTACACACGCACCCTTTCAGAAACATTTTTTTTGCAAAAAAATAAAATAAAACTTGTTTGTGAAAGCAGTACAATTTGGTGGATCAGAGCCACAGTGGGTGTGTCAGTAATGTACGTCAGCCAGCCTCTCTACAAGACCTCTCCTACTACTCTGAGGTCTCCATCCATTCCATTTCCAGACAGGTACTACAGAAAACTGGTTGTACTGCTACAGCATGACTGAAAAACAACAACTACGCTACTCTGGCCTAGCTAGTTGTGTGTGTGGAGAGGTCTTAGGTTACCATATAGTCAATATCAAACATGGATAAAAGTACTACTCTAATATGATATTGTTTTTTTTAGCCAATCATCAGACATGTATCAGATGTTTTTGACAATGTAAAATACATAGACAGAGGATACCGGTAGGTTGGATTTACCAGGTTGACTGGGCTGCTGATGTTACTGTTCATCAATGACACCAGACCATTCACTAGATCACTAGAGAGGGGGGAGAGAGAGAGAGAGGGGGGGAGAGAGAGGGGGGGGGGAGAGAGGGGGGGAGGAGAGAGGGGGGGAGAGAGAGGGGGGGGGGGAGAGAGAGAGAGGGGGGAGAGAGAGCGGGGGAGAGAGAGGGGGGAGAGAGCGAGGGGGGAGAGAGAGAGAGAGGGGGGAGAGAGAGAGAGAGAGGGAGAGCGAGAGAGGGGGGAGAGAGAGAGAGAGAGGGAGAGGGGGGGGGGGGGGGGAGAGAGAAATAATCAGTTATTTTAACCCATTGCCCTTTATGGTTGTAAGGTCTGGGGTCCACTCACCAACTAAGAATTCACAAAATAGGACAAACACCAAAGTGAGACTCTGCATGCAGATTTCTCCAAAACATCCTCTGTGTAAAACGTAAAACACCAAATAATGCATGCAGAGCAGAATTAGGCCGATACCCGCTAATTAACAAAATCCAGAAAAAAGAGCCACCTAAAAGGAAGCGATTCCCAAACCTTCCATAACAAAGCCATCACCTACAGAGAGATGAACCTGGGGAGTCCCTATGCAAGCTGGTTCTGGGGCTCTGTTCACAAACAAACCCCACAGAGCCCCAGGACAGCAACACAATTAGACCCAACCAAATCATGAGAAAACAAAAAGATAATTACTTGACACATTGGAAAGAATTAACAAAAAAACAGCACAAACTAGATTGCTATTTGGCCCTAAACAGAGATTACACAGTGGCAGAATACCTGACCACAGTGACTGACCCAAAATGAAGGAAATATTTGACTATGTACAGACTCAGTGAGCATAGCCTTGCTATTAAGAAAGGCCGCTGAAGGCAGACCAGGCTCTCAAGAGAAGACAGGCTATGTGCCTACTGTCCACAAAATGATGTGGAAATGGAGCTGCACTTCCTACCAAATGTATGACCATATTAGAGACACATATTTCCCTCAAATTACACAGGCCACAAACAGAATTTGAAACAAATAACATTTTGGTAAACTCCCATATCTATTGGGTGAAATACCACACTGTCGAATTACAGCAGCAACATTTGTGACCCGTTGCCACAAGAAAAGGGCAACCAGTGAAGAACAAACACCATTGTAAATACAACCTATATTTATGTTTATTTATTTTCCGTTTTGTACTTTAACTATTTACACATCATTACAACACTGTATATAGACATAATCTATCATTCTTTTGGAACTTTTGGAAGTGTAATGTTTACTGTAAATGTTTTAATGTTTATTATCTATTTCACTTTCTTTGGCAAATGTAAACATATGTTTCCCATGCCAATAAAGCCCTTCAATTGAAATTGAATTGAAAGAGAGAGAAGTGAGAGGTGTGACAGGTTGAAAGATGAATACCCTCAGGCGGAAAGATGAATACCCTCAGGCGGAAAGATGAATACCCTCAGGCGGAAAGATGAATACCCTCAGGCGGAAAGATGAATACCCTCAGGCGGAAAGATGAATACACTCAGGCTGAAAGATGAATACCCTCAGGCTGAAAGATGAATACCCTCAGGCTGAAAGATGAATACCCTCAGGCTGAAAGATGAATACCCTCAGGCTGAAAGATGAATACCCTCAGGCTGAAAGATGAATACCCTCAGGCTGAAAGATGAATACCCTCAGGCTGAAAGATGAATACCCTCAGGCTGTGGTGTGAAAACACAGATCACACTCAGTACAATGTTAGATCAACTGTCATGGTGCTAAGATGAATACCCTCAGGCTGTGGTGTGAAAACACAGATCACACTCAGTACAATGTTAGATCAACTGTCATGGTGCTAAGATGAATACACACTCACGGTTTCAACACTCCTAAACTGCATTGGCTTCGCTTTGACCAAAAACAATCTGACAAGGCCAGTAAAAGCTTTTTATTATCTCCAGATAAAACATTCAGCCATTAGCATGTATGTAGATAGCACACAGTACATTCAACCATTCATATGAAAACACTACCGTAATTTCCGGACTATAAGCCGCTACTTTTTTCCCACTCTTTGAACCTCGTGACTTAAACAATGACGTGGCTAATATATGGATTTTTCCCGCTTTCAATTTATTTTTTTATTTTTTTTAACATTCTGTGACATGCTCAGTTTTTTGGCGGCATGAAGCTTTCATTAGACCAATGAAATTGCCGAACGGGTTAAGGTCAAAAACTTTTTTGTTTACTGTTTAGATTAAATCGAGCGCTCTCAAACTTCCCATCATTCTGATTACGGTAGTCATTTTGTCACCCTCATCATGGCAAAGACACGGAGAAATGCATATGATGCAGCTTTCAAGTTGAAGGCGATTGATCTGGCTGTTGGAAAAGGAAATAGAGCTGCTGCACGGGAGCTTGGTCTGGAGCAATGACTTTCTTGGTAGGCTACTGTTTACTGCTATTTTTTAATTTTTTGTTACAAGCCGTGTTTCGTTAAAGCCAATTTATTTTTGTTACAAGCCGTGTTTCATTAAAGCCTGTGTAAAGTTAATTTGTTTCAATGTACCGGTAGGCACCTGCGGCTTATAGACATGTGCTGCTTATTTATGTAAAAAAAAATATAAAAAAAATAAATTCAGTGGGTGCGGCTTATATTCAGGTGCGCTTAATAGTCCGGAAATTACGGACAATTAAAAGGCCCATCATTTTTTTAAATATCAAACAATTTGTGGGTAACAATTAAGTACCTTACTGTAATACATTTCCATTCAAATGGCTAAAAATGATATTTTAGCAACAACAAAAAAACGTGCTCAAGCAAGACTTTTGGACTGTCTGGGAGTGGTCTGAGTGGGGAGGGGAAAACTGAAAACTTGCGGTTATTGGCAGAGGTTTGGAACTCTCTTTGTTATTGGTCTATTAAGCACCATGATGTCACCATGGAAAGCCGAAACTCCCGCCCATGCAAACCTGCTGATTAGAAGGTCCTGTGTAGATTGTATTTTCAACCAGCAACTATCAGGAAATAACACTGATCAACATTTTTTACACTTTTACAGTGTTAGTTTCATCATCTGTTGTACAATATCATACAAAACTATTTTGACTGGACTGGGCTTTCAATGGCATCCTAATGATACACAGTGCCATCAGATATATTCACACTCCTTGACTTATTCCACATGTTGTGTTACAGCCTGAGTTCAGAATGTACTATCTACAAAAAAAAATGTTTTTAGACATTTTTGCATCTTACTAAATTGTACAGTCTGAACAATACCTTCCCCTTCTCTCACCTCCCTCTTCCTGTGCCGGTGAAGGACAAAAGATGCTATAGAAACCCTCCCACTCCATCTCTGTGCTTTGTCCACAGTAGAGATGAGAGAATAGCAGAAAAGCACAAAGAAAGACAGACAGGAAATACACTGTGAGAAAGTGTGTGTGCTGTCAAGGACAGTGCAGTGGTACAGTATGTCAGGAGGAGACAAGAGACACAAAGACACACTGTATTGATTTATGAGAGTCATTAGTCTGGTTCCATTTTCACCCTGAGCTGCTCATTACCCTTAAAGGGATATTCCACCCTTTAAAATCAGAAACTCCTGTCAATTTTGTGAAAGCCCATGTTCTATCAGTGGGTAAAATAAAATGTTTCCCCATGATTTAACTTCTAAGTGTCCATCTGTGAAATCAGGAAATTGTGTAGGAACGCGTCATAGCTACATTGTTTTCATTGCTGGAGATAGTGTATTATCCCCTATCACATTTCATAACGCTTTTAAAACTATTACCTACACTCCAGATTGCCAAATCAGCCAATAGATGGTATTGGCATACTTGTCTAGAACACATCAAATCAGTTTATATCATTGTGACAAAGTATATATTTTGCTTTGATGTGCTCAATCTTAACAGTGTACCGAATTATTCAATTCAGTTGCTCCTACAGGTACCATCTTGCAATGCGCCAAGTGTGGAAAAGGGCCATTGTTGCCATAGCAATATAGTCTGCACTGGCTCTGGGCAGAGAGGAACTGCAAGCTGAACTCTGTGAGATAGACTCCTAATTTGATAGCTGTAAAACCACCTAAACAAATTGCACTAACTAGCTACTTCAGATGCTGATATTGACTTTGGTATTATTGTGTGTAACTAGCTAGCCAGCCAGCCCAGAGAGAAAGCATTGCATTGTGAGTTTTGCAGTCGACTTGAGCTGCAACAGATTTCCACAATGATTTTCACATTGGTACCAATCTTGTTATAACGACAAAATGAAACATTTGTGTATGTGGACATCCCTTCAAATTAGTGGATTCGGCTATTTCAGCTAAACTTGTTGCCGACAGGCATATAAAATCGAGCACACAGCCATGCAATCTCCATAGACAAACATCGGCAGTAGAATGGCCTTACTGAAGAGCTCCGTGACTTTCAACGTGGCACCATCATAGGGTACCATGTAAAAATCGTCTGTCCTCGGTTGCAACACTCACTACCGAGTTGCAAACTGCCCCTGGAAGCAACATCGGGATTTATGAAATGGGTTTCCATGGCCAAGCAGCCGCACATAAGCCTAAGATCACCATGCACAATGCCAATCGTCGGCGGGAGTGGTGTAAAGCTCGCCGGCATTGGACTCTGGAGAAGTGGAAACGCTTTCTCTGGAGTGATGGATCATGCTTCACCATGTGGCAGTCCGAAGGACGAAGGTGGGTTTGGTGAATGCTAGGAGAACGCTACATGCCCCAATGCATATTGCCAGCTGTAAAGTTTGGTGGGGGAGGAATAACGGTCTGGGGCTGTTTTCATGGTTCCAGTGAAGGGAAATCTTAACGCTACAGCATACAATGGCATTCTAGACAATTCTGTGCTTCCAACTTTGTGGCAACCGTTTGGGGAAGGCCCTTTCCTGTTTCAGCATGACAATGCCCCCGTGCACAAAGCGAGGTACATACTGTGTGGAAGAACTTGACTGGCCTGCACCGAGCCCTGACCTCAACACCATCAAACATCTTTGGGATGAATTGGAACACTGACTGTGAGCCAGACCTAACAGCAGTGCTTGACCTCCCTAATGCCTGTGGCTGAATGGAAGCAAGTTCCCTCAGCAATGTTCCAACACCTAGTGGAAAGACTTCCCAGAAGAGTTGAGCCTGTTATTACAGTGCCTTCGGAAAGTATTCAGACCCCTTGACTCTTCACAGATTTTATTAAGTTACAGCTTTATTCAAAAATGTATTAAATTGCTTTTCCCCCCTCATCAATCTACACACACCACATAATGACAAAGCAAAAACAGTTAACAGAAATATCACATTGACCTAAATATTTAGACCCTTTACTCAGGACTTTGTTAAAGCACCCATGACAGCAATTACAAACTCAAGTCTTCTTGGGTATGACGCTACAAGCTTGGCACACCTGTATTCTGGTGAGTTTCACCCATTCTTCTCAGCAAATCCTCTCAAGCTCTGTCAAGTTCGATGTGGAGCGTTGCTGCACAGCTATTTTCAGGTCTCTCCAGAGATGTTCGATCGGGTTCAAGTACGGGCTCTGGCTGGGCTACTCAAGGACAATCAAGACTTGTCCCGAAGTCATTCCTGCGATGTCTTGGCTGTGTGCTTAGGGTCGTTGTCCTGTTGGAAGGTGAACCTTCGTCCAAGTCTAAGGTCACGAGCGCTCTGGAGCAGGTTATCAAGGATCTCTCTGTACTTTGCTCCGTTCATGCTGCTGCCACCACCATGCTTCACCGTAGGGATGTTGCCAGGTTTCCTCCAGACATGACGCTTGGTATTCAGGCCAAAGTGTTGAATCTTGGTTTCAACAGACCAGAGAATCTTGTTTCTCATTGTCTGAGTCTTTAGGTGCCATTTGGCAAACTCCAAGCAGGCTGTCGTGACTTTTACTGAGGAGTGGCTTCTGTCTGGCCACTACCGTAAAGGCCTGATTGGTGGAGTGGTGCAGAGATGGTTGTCCTTCTGGAAGGTTCTCCCATCTCCACAGAGGAACTCTTGAGCTCTTTCAGAGTGACCATCTGATCACCTCCCTGACCAAGGCCCTTCTCCCCCGATTGCTCAGTTTGGAAGGGCGGTCAGCTCTAGGAACAGTCTTGGTGGTTCCAAACATCTTCCACTTAAGAATGATGGAGGCCACTGTGTTCTTACCTTCAATGCTGCATACATTTTTTGGTATCCTTCTCCAGAGCTCTACGGACAATTCCTTCAACCTCATGGCTTGGAGTTTGCTCTGACATGCACTGTCAACTGTGGGACCTTATATAGACAGGTGTGTGTCTTTCATTGGAATTTACCACAGGTGGACTCCTGTCAATCATAGGAATTAGTGGTTTGGGGTGGATTATCCCTTTAAGAGACAGCCCTGTCTCTTTCCCTGAGGCCTGGACAGCCCTGTCTCTTTCCATGGATCACACATATTGATTACTACAACCATGGCGACACAGAATAACTGCTTTCCATTCCGTCACGTTGTGTGTGTGTGTGTGTGTGTGTGTGTGTATCGTTTATCCTGAACAGACTGGTGATGACGAGGTAACTGACATTTTTATTTATTTTATTTCGAGGAGACGGAAGTGGAAACCAACGTGAGTTTAACACACGTCTCAGAGTAATTAAGATTGATGAACACATTAGGCACAGCTCGTTAAGGACACTGGTTTGCCTATGGATAGAGCAGATGATGGTGACCCCCCCCTCCATCAGTCCTTTATTCATTAGGTGACTTTTTTTAATTTTAATTTTTAATTTCACCTTTATTTAACCAGGTAGGCAAGTTGAGAACAAGTTCTCATTTACAATTGCGACCTGGCCAAGATAAAGCAAAGCAGTTCGACAACATACAAAAACACAGAGTTACACATGGAGTAAAACAACATACAATCAATGATGCAGTAGAAAAAAATAAGACTATATACAATGTGAGCAAATGATGTGAGATAATGGAGGTAAAGGCAAAAAAATGCCATGGTGGCAAAGTAAATAAAGTATGGCAAGAAAAAACACTGGAATGGTAGATTTGTAGTTTGAAGAAAGTTAAAAGTTAAAATATAAATAATATGGTGCAAAGGAGCAAAATAAATAAAATAAATAAATACAGTAGGGGAAAAGGTAGTAGTTTGGGCTCAATTAAAGATGGGCTATGTACAGGTGCAGAGATCTGTGAGCTGCTCTGACAGCTGGTGCTTAAAGCTAGTGAGGGAGATAAGTGTTTCCAGTTTTAGAGATTTAGAGTTTTAGAGTTTTACTTCCTCCCCTGCTCCAGGTGCAGTTTGTCATAGTGTGACAGCGGTGACAGAGGAGGCCTAGGGGAGCTGTGATGCTGTTTCGGCATATTGACACACTGATGATTGTGTCTCTGTCTCTATCGCTCTGCCTCTCCAGACCCAGACAGCTAACCTCCGATGATAGTGTGGGTTTTTTAGTGTGTGTTTGTGTGTCTCCACAGGAGCCATGTGATTCTCTTTAAACTAAGCTGCTTCTGTCTTCTCCTCCTCTCAGCTCTCACGGGTCAGAGAACCTGTCTAGGTCTGGCTCAGGTATCTGGGTCTGGTATCTGGGTCTGGTATCTGGGGCTTCAGTGGTCCAACAACACAGCAGTCCACTGGCTGTTATGCCAGAAGAGTCACGAGATGATCTGAGTACATCAGGGGGAAGTAACTCAGGCTTATTACTGCACTCTATAACACACTCTCTTAATGTAGTAGACACTTACACCATTCTCATACACACACAGACACACACAAGTGCAAGCATGTGCTAACACACAAGTTCACAATACACACGTTAGTCATTTAGCAGACGCTCTTATCCAGAGACTTACAATGAGTGTATTCATCTTAAGATAGCTAGGTGAGACAACCACATCTCACAGTCATAATCAGAGGGCATGCAAGTTAAGCATTTCACTGTTCTTGTGCATGTGATAAATTAATAAAACTTGAACACACACACATACACACTAGACTCCATCAAACACTCAGTCTCGCTTCCAACACATGGGGAAAAATGTGGACATGCTCTGAGGGGACAGTTTTGAATACAAATGTCTATCATTAAAGGCAGATTTATTAGTCTGATCTGTGAAGGTCTACTAAAACAGGATGGACCAGAGAAGCTAACAAAATACAGAGATAATAAACAGACACGTCCACCACAGAGATCCAACACAAACACACACAGACGAAAGTACCAAAGGACCATGGGGATGAGAAGTGTGTGTGTGCTCGCATATGTGGATCTATAAATGCTTGTGTGTGTGTGGTTGTGTTTATGTGTGAGAATGTGTTTGATGTGATTGAGTGTGATGTCACTGTTTGTGTGTGTGTGTGTGTATATAAGCGCCCAAGGCCTGCTTCAGATATCATGGTGTTGTGTCAGTGAGTTAGAACACCCAGGTGGCAGACAGGCCCTAAAGCACCAAGAGGCTTTGGGTGGAATTAGAACTCAGGGAACACACACTCTGACGAGATAAAAACACACCCAGCAACATGCAAGCTAGACAACATTTACCTTTTGTCTGCGTCTTGATCCCAGGGCAAGAAAAGTACTGTCTGGAGACAAAGCTCACAATATGCCATAACACCTTGGAGCTGGAGGAAGAACCAACACCAGACAATATGCTATAACACCTTGGAGCTGGAGGAAGAACCAACACCAGACAATATACTATAACACCTTGGAGCCGGAGGAAGAACCAACACCAGACAATATGCCATAACACCTTGGAGCTGAAGGAAGAACCAACACCAGACAATATGCCATAACACCTTGGAGCTGGAGAAAGAACCAACACCAGACGATATGCCATAACACCTTGGAGCTGGAGAAAGAACCAACACCAGACAATATACCATAACACCTTGGAGCTGGAGAAAGAACCAACACCAGACAATATGCCATAACACCTTGGAGCTGGAGGAAGAACCAACACCAGGGCTACTGCATTGGATATTTAAAAAACACTCCCCTTGTATGTATTGTGAATTAATTTGAAGCAGTCTAAAACCATGCATCCTTTCCAGGTATACTAAACAGGTATTCTGCCACTGCTGAATCTACTGTTGTCGCCTTCTCTACTGCTGTTTCACTCTCTACTGTTGTCTCCTAGTCTACAAGTGATATTGGGAATGCTCTGAGGGCCTCCAATGTTGTTCTCACAAACAGGATTCAAAGAAACATGTAACATGATTAAAGATCTAATTGAATCTATAACCATCTACATTACAACATGTTACTGTCTGCTAGTGCAGATTGACCTACAGTCAAGGGGGAGTTAGAACGCTGATCTATCGGTAGTCTAAACTGTGGCACAAAATCTTTTCGTAAATTAATGGAGGTGTGAATGTTTCAGTCCGAGAGTTTCTCTTCTCTGGCACTAGAGTCCTGCATTAGGTAACAAACAAAAAAATAGCTGGCGGGTAGTCCCGGAGTTGAGAGAACTTGAGTAATTACACTTGACATGTGGACTGACAATTTTAGAAAAATAGGCATGGTGGGCTTTTGGCTTCTCTCCCACTGTGTTCTCTTCAATGCTGCATACATTTTTTGGTATCCTTCCCCAGATCTGTGCCTCGACACAATCCTGTCGCGGAGCTCTACTACAATTCCTTCAACCTCATGGCTTGGTTTTTGCTCTGACATGCACTGTCAACTGTGGGACCTTATATAGACAGGTGTGTGTCTTTCCAAATCATGTCCAATCAACTGAATTTACCACAGGTGGACTCCTGTCAATCATTGGAATTAGTGGTTTGGGTGGATTATCCCTTTAACTCTTTCCCCTGAGGCCTGGACAGCCCTGTCTCTTTCCCCTGAGGCCTGGACAGCCCTGTCTCTTTCCCCTGAGGCCTGGACAGCCCTGTCTCTTCCCCTGAGGCCTGGACAGCCCTGTCTCTTTCCCCTGAGGCCTGGACAGCCCTGTCTCTTTCCCTGAGGACTGGACAGCTCCGTCTCTTTCCCCTGAGGCCTGGACAGCCCTGTCTCTTTCCCCTGAGGACTGGACAGCCCTGTCTCTTTCCCCTGGGGCCTGGACAGCCCTGTCTCTTTCCCTGAGGACTGGACAGCCCTGTCTCTTTCCCCTGAGGCCTGGACAGTCCTGTCTCTTTCCCCTGGGGCCTGGACAGCCCTGTCTCTTTCCCTGAGGACTGGACAGTCCTGTCTCTTTCCCCTGGGGCCTGGACAGCCCTGTCTCTTTCCCTGAGGACTGGACAGTCCTGTCTCTTTCCCCTGAGGCCTGGACAGCTCCGTCTCTTTCCCTGAGGACTGGACAGCCCTGTCTCTTTCCCTGAGGACTGGACAGCTCCGTCTCTTTCCCTGAGGACTGGACAGCTCCGTCTCTTTCCCTGAGGACTGGACAGCTCCGTCTCTTTCCCTGAGGACTGGACAGCTCCGTCTCTTTCCCTGAGGACTGGACAGCTCCGTCTCTTTCCCTGAGGACTGGACAGCCCTGTCTCTTTCCCTGAGGACTGGACAGCCCTGTCTCTTTCCCCTGGGGCCTGGACAGCCCTGTCTCTTTCCCTGAGGACTGGACAGCCCCGTCTCTTTCCCTGAGGACTGGACAGCCCAGTCTCTTTCCCCTGGGGCCTGGACAGCCCTGTCTCTTTCCCCTGAGGCCTGGACAGCCCTGTCTCTTTCCCCTGAGGCCTGGACAGGCCCGTCTCTTTCCCCTGGGGCCTGGACAGGCCCTGTCTCTTCCCCATATTGATTACTACATCCATGGAGACTCAGAATAACTGCTTTCCATTCCATCATGTTGTGTGTTTGCGCGCGCGGGCACGCGTGCGTGCGTGTGTACCGATTATCCTGAACAGACAAGTGATGACGAAGTAACTGACACGTCGGGGAGACGGAAGTGGAAACCAACGTGAGTTTAACACACGTCTCAGAGTAATTAAGATTGATGAACACATTAGGCACAGCTCGTTAAGGACACTGGTTTGCCTATGGATAGAGCAGATGATGGTGACCCCTCACTCCCCCTCCATCACTCCTTTATTCATTAGGTGACTTCCTCCCCTGCTCCAGGTGCAGTTTGTCATAGTGTGACAGCGGTGACAGAGGAGGCCTAGGGGAGCTGTGATGCTGTTTCGGCATATTGACACACTGATGATTGTGTCTCTGTCTCTATCGCTCTGCCTCTCCAGACCCAGACAGCTAACCTCCGATGATAGTGTGTGTGTGTTCTTTAGTGTGTGTTTGTGTGTTTGTTTAGGCTTGGCCTATTTAGTAGGCAATTTTGCAGCATTAAGCTATACAGTATTTGTAAGCATAAAGCTGAGTGACTTAAATGTAATGTAAATGACTCACTCATTCGTGGCTTTGGATCAAAATACAGTATGTACCAACAGTCTTTCTGATAGGCTTCAATAAAGAAATGTTTTGAACAAGTTAACCTGCTTATGCTGTGTGTGTTCAAACAATTTGTTACATTATGGTTCCAATGAATGTAAAATAAATCAATCCTGGCTTCTCTCTGAAACCACACATTATCCTTTAGAATCACACAATTACCAGGTGGACAGTAGGCCTCTTGAAGCAATAGAGGAAATCAACAAGATCCACAAGTTTTCTTTCACAATAGCTGGCTGTATGTTATCTGCAGTTTTAACTACTGGTAGATGCTGTGGCCAGTCAGAGTTGAGTCCTATTGTAAAGTGTTGCCTAATGGACAAAAAAGGGAAAACGTGCAATGTATTCAATTTACATTTGTAACTCAATATCACATTCCATATATATTTTCCCTAATGAAAAATGCATCAACCCCTACAAAGATATGAATTCATTATAATCCACATAATAATTCAAACAGAATTAGCTGTAGCGAGAGGAGAGACTGCATGCTAAAGATTATCACAAAGAAGTTGTCTTTAACCCTGTTTTATAATGTAACTTATTTTGAATGAAAGCCAGGAACGAGTGAGTCACTCAGCTCTATGTTGTTCCTGCTTCTGATGCCTGTTTGAGTGTTTGTTTAATATTCTACTGATTCTGTGATCACCAAGCCTCATGCAACAGTAAAATGTTGGATAAAGCAATTTAACAAATCCGTCTGTTTTTAAACTTTGCTATGCTGTATTAAAGGCTTTACAATGTTTTCATTTGAACAGACTCTCTGGCATTACTTCTACTGTTCCAAACTGGCAGATAGATTACAATATCATTTAACAGTTTGTTATGCAACAGTGTCTCTTGCGCTTTTGACAATGATTTTACATGAGGTCTAATTCACATTATATATGCCTAAAATATATCCACTAGGCTAATAAATAATCAATTTTTTCCTTTTGATTATTTAATTAACTTATATCAAGTTATCCCTTCGGAGCACATACAAAAGTGATTTGGAATTGTTGAATGGGAGTGACAAAATGTATTACAATTGAATTTGAATGAACTGAATGAAGAGGATGAAGAAGAGAGTGAATGAATTTAGAACAATAGTGTAGGAATTGTTCTTCCTCTGTCCGGCGTCTACTTGGTCAGAAGAAGCTGTAACTGGTCCGTAGCTTATTATTAAAACTATTGTTACACCGTAAGGCTTTTATTCTAACACAAACGAAAAATGGTCTGTATATTCCATTATATTCTTAAAATGTGTACACAAGTGATGTCTGCTAAATTAACAAGTTGATGGCAAAGCCATAAAGCCTCAGCTACCTAGACCCACTCCAATTTGCATATCGCCCTAACAGAGCCAAAGATGATGCGATCTCTATTGCACTCCACACTACCCTTTCCCACCTGGACAAAAGGAACACCTACATGAGAATACTATTCATTGACTACAGCTCAGCGTTCAACACCATAGCGCCCTCAAAGCTCATCACTAAGCTAAGGACCCTGGGGGTAAACACCTCCCTCTGCAACTGGATCCTGGACTTCCTGACGGGCCTCCCCCAGGTGGTAAGGGTAGGTAACAACACATCCGCCACGCTGATCCTCAACACTGGAGCCCCTCAGGGGTTCGTGCTCAGTCCTCTCCTGTACTCCCTGTTCACCCACGACTGCATGGCCAGGTACGACTCCAACACCATCATTACATTTGCAGATGTCACACCAGTGGTAGGCCTGATCACCGACAACAACGAGACAGCCTATCGGGAGGAGGTCAGAGACTTGGCCGGGTGGTGCCAGAATAACAACCTATCCCTCAACGTAACCAAGACTAAAGAGATGATTGTGGACTACAGGAAAAGGAGGACCGAGAACATCTCCATTCTCATCGACGGGGCTGTAGTGGAGCAGGTTGAGAGCTTCAAGTTCCTTGGTGTCCACATGAACAACAAACTAGAATGGTCCAAACACAAAGACAGTCATGAAGAGGGTAGAACAAAGCCCATTTCCCCTCAGGAAACTAAAAAGAATTGGCATGGGTCCTCAGATCCTCAAAAGGTTCTACAGCTGCAACATCCAGAGCAACCTGACTGGTTGCATCCCTGCCTGGTACGGAAACTGCTCGGCCTCTGATCGCAAGGCACTACAGGGTAATGCTTATGGACCAGTACATCACTGTCAGAGGAAGGCCCTAAAAATTGTCAAAGACCTCAGCCACACCAGTCATAGACTGTTCTCTCTGCTACCGCATGGCAAGCAGTACCAGAGTGCCAAGTCTAGGACAAAAAGGCTTCTCAACAGCTTTTACCCCCAAGACATAAGACTCCTGAACAGGTAATCAAATGGCTACCCGGACTATATGCATTGTGTCCCGCCACCCCTCTTTTACGCTGCTGCTACTCTCTGTTCATCATCTATGCATAGTCACTTTAACTATACCTACATGTGTAAGTCGCTCTGGATAAGAGCGTCTGCTAAATGACTTAAATGTAAATGTAAATGTGCATATTACCTCAAGTTAGCCCGACTAACCGGTGCCTGTATATAGCCTCGCTACTGTTATAGCCTCACTACTGTTATAGCCTCACTACTGTTATTTTCACTGTATTTTTACTCTTGTTTTTATTTCTTTACTTATCCATTGTTCACCTAATACCTATTTTTTACTTAAAAATTGCGCTGTTGGTTAGGGGCTTGTAAGTAAGCATTCCACTGTAAGGTCTACACCTGTTATATTCCGCGCACGTGACAAATAAACCTTGATTTGATACTAAGCACAGATATAAAAATAAAGGTTTCACATATTTTCCAGACCTGAGCTATTCAATGTAGGTGTTTTATTTATTACATTTACTTGTGGAATGTTACCGAATAGATAACAACAACAGAAAGAATAATCTGGTGGCATTGGTAGAGTCAGACGGAGAATGGAGTGAAAGTGCACTGTACTGGAAGTAAGCAAAAATGCTGTGGGCCTGATATTTCAATACACTGCAATACAAAAGAAGCCATCCACCCTTGATGGGCTATCAGCATAAGACTTGCCGAGTTCAGGGAATTTAAATGTATTAATGGCTGTTTGCGAGGCATGTCACTTCACCCATCTCTTTGCATAGCCCACCACATGCACTGTTTTCTAACCCTATCTGAATGGATCCATAATAAATTACTATGAGAATAAATATCACTGAATTACAGAAATATTGGAATAAAGTAGGCTAATGCAATTGAAGACAACAAATGGTTTATTACTGAAAAACCCAAAAGTCATCCAGTTGTTCTAATAGGATTTGAAGCAATAGCTTGTGGTCAACTACTTCAGCACCATTTTGCACTGCTTTGAGACAAGCATGGGGAGTGGTCTTGATAAATCAAATCAGATTTTTATTTTCACTGAACCTCCATTTGGGTATAGGTTAGCCTACAATTTTTCCTAAGAAAACGCTGAGGCCTACATAGGCTACTGTAAAATGCATTTTCGTTTTTCTTGGAATATAAACACCATAATATTATTCAATTTAATTAAGCTATATTTCTAATCGTATAACCAGCACAACAAATACAATAATCATTTACAAACAAATTATAATCAATCCCATATAGTCTGTTCTAACAAAAAAAAGGTCTTAAAGTCTCTATTACAGCCAATATTAAAAACAGTCAAATGCATTCATAAATTCAATCGCTTTAGCTGACATGTTGCGGTTTATTCAATGTTTAATTATTCAAGGCTCCATTTGTTATTTTGTTTTATAACTAAAATGCTTGACTGTATTTAAAGACATGGATGACTTGTATGCTCTGTGATGACATGCACAAATGAAAAAATGACTGATTGACATACTGTATATTGAAGTAGGCCTTTATGCCAATAAGTAAGTTATGCTATAACAGCTACAGTAAACATGACTCTTAGGTCTACAGCTCCATGCCATTTCAATCACTTAACTTCTCAAAGATGCCCTCCGGTGGTCAAACTAGTATTAAACGGCAACAATGGCTGACAGTAAAATACTATGACGTCGTGCCATCCCATACCGCAGCACCCTGCAAGCTGCGCTGCAGTATGACGCAACTTTTGTAAGAAAGAACCACTGTACAGTATGTGCATGTTTGCACAAGAGAGTGTTGCCGTGCCTGTGAGTGAGTGCCTGGGTGTGCCTGTGCACGTGTGCGTGTCTGCTCGCACATACAGTACCAATCAAATGTTTGGACACACCTACTCATTCAACGTTTTTTCTTTATTTTTACTATTTTCTACATTGTAGAATAATAGTCAAGACATCAACACTATGAAATAACACATGTGGAATCAAAAAGTGTAAAACAGAACAAAATACAATGCTCAAAAAAATAAAGGGAACACTTAAACAACACAATGTAACTCCAAGTCAATCACACTTCTGTGAAGTCAAACTGTCCACTTAGGAAGCAACACTGATTGACAATAAATTTCACATGCTGTTGTGCAAATGGAATAGACAACAGGTGGAAATTATAGGCAATTAGCAAGACACCCCCAATAAAGGAGTGGTTCTGCAGGTGGGAACCACAGACCACTTCTCAGTTCCTATGCTTCCTGGCTGATGTTTTGGTCACTTTTGAATGCTGGCAGTGCTTTCACTCTAGTGGTAGCATGAGACGGAGTCTACAACCCACACAAGTGGCTCAGGTAGTGCAGCTCATCCAGGATGGCACATCAATGCGAGCTGTGGCAAGAAGGTTTGCTGTGTCTGTCAGCGTAGTGTCCAGAGCATGGAGGCGCTACCAGGAGACAGGCCAGTACATCAGGAGATGTGGAGGAGGCCGTAGTAGGGCAACAACCCAGCAGCAGGACCGCTACCTCTGCCTTTGTGCAAGGAGGAGCAGGAGGAGCACTGCCAGAGCCCTGCAAAATGACCTCCAGCAGGCCACAAATGTGCATGTGTCTGCTCAAACGGTCAGAAACAGACTCCATGAGGGTGGTATGAGGGCCCGACGTCCACAGGTGGGGGTTGTGCTTACAGCCCAACACCGTGCAGGACGTTTGGCATTTGCCAGAGAACACCAAGATTGGCAAATTCGCCACTGGCGCTCTGTGCTCTTCACAGACGAAAGCAGGTTCACACTGAGCACGTGACAGACGTGACAGAGTCTGGAGATGCCGTGGAGAATGTTCTGCTGCCTGCAACATCCTCCAGCATGACTGGTTTGGCGGTGGGTCAGTCATGGTGTGGGGTGGCATTTCTTTGGGGGGCCGCACAGCCCTACATGTGCTCGCCAGAGGTAGCCTGACTGCCATTAGGTACCGAGATGAGATCGTCAGACCCCTTGTGAGACCATATGCTGGTGCGGTTGGCCCTGGGTTCCTCCTAATGCAAGACAATGCTTGACCTCATGTGGCTGGAGTGTGTCAGCAGTTCCTGCAAGTGGAAGGCATTGATGCTATGGACTGGCCCGCCCGTTCCCCAGACCTGAATCCAATTGAGCACATCTGGGACATCATGTCTCGCTCCATCCACCAACACCACATTGCACCACAGACTGTCCAGGAGTTGGCGGATGCTTTAGTCCAGGTCTGGGAGGAGATCCCTCAGGAGACCATCCGCCACCTCATCAGGAGCATGCCCAGGAGCATGCCCAGGCGTTGTAGGGAGGTCATACAGGCACGTGGAGGCCACACACACTACTGAGCCTCATTTTGACTTGTTTTAAGGACATTACATCAAAGTTGGATCAGCCTGTAGTGTGGTTTTCCACTTTAATTTTGAGTGTGACTCCAAATCCAGACCTCCATGGGTTGATAAATTGAATTTCCATTGATTATTTTTGTGTGGTTTTGTTGTCAGCACATTCAACTATGTAAAGAAAAAAGTATTTAATAAGATTATTTCTTTCATTCAGATCTAGGATGTGTTGTTTAAGTGTTCCCTTTATTTTTTTGAGCAGTATATATTACTTCAAAGTAGCCACCCTTTGCCTTGATGACAGCTTTGCACACTCTTGGCATTCTCTCAACCAGCTTCACCTGAAAAGCTTTTCCAACCATCTTGAAGGATATGCTGAGCACTTGTTGGCTGCTTTTCCTTCACTCTGCGGTCCAATTCATCCCAAACCATCTGAATTGGGTTGAGGTCGGGTGACTGTGGAGGCCAGGTCATCTGATGCAGCACTCCATCACTCTCCTTCTTGGTCAAATAGCCCTTACACAGCCTGGAGGTGTGATGAGTCATTGTCCCGTTGAAAAACAAATGATAGTCCCACTAAGTGTAAACCACATGGGATGGTGTATCTCTGCAGAATACTGTTGTAGCCATGCTGGTTAAGTGAGCCTTGAATTCTAAATAAATCACAGACAGTGTCACCAGCAACACACCACCACACCTCCTCCTCCATGCTTCACGGTGGGAACCACACATGCGGAGATCATCCGTTCACCTACTCTGCGTCTCACAAAGACACGGCGGTTGAAACCGAAAATCTCAAATTTGGACTCATGAGACCAAAGAACAGATTTCCAACAGTCTAATGTCCATTGCTCATGTTTCTTGGCCCAAGCAAGTCTCTTCTTCTTATTGGTGTCCTTTAGTAGTGGTTTCTTTGCAGAAATTCGACCATGATTCACGCAGTCTCCTCTGAACAGTTGATGTTGAGATGTGTCTGTTACTTGAACTCTGTCGCATTTATTTGGGCTGAAATTTCTGAGGCTGGTAACTCTAATGAACTTATCCTCTTTAGCAGAGGTAACTCTGGGTCTTTCTTTCCTGTGGCAGTCCTCGTGAGAGCCAGTTTCATCATAGGGTTTTTGCGACTGCACTTTAATAAACTTTAATAGTTCTTGAAGTGTTCTGTATTGACTGACCTTCATGTCTTAAAGTAATGATGAACTGTCGTTTCTCTTTATTTATTTGTACTTCTCTTGCCATAATATGGACTTGGTCTTTTACCAAATAGGGCTATCTTCTGTATACCACCCCTACCTTGTCACAACACAACTGATTGGCTCAAACGCACGAAGAAGGAAAGAAATTCCACAAATTAATCTTTAACAAGTCACACCTGTTAATTAAAGTGCATTCCAGGTAACTACCTCATGAAGATGTTCGAGAGAATGCCAAGAGTGTGCAAAGCTGTCATCAAGGCAAGGATGGCTACTTTGAAGAATCTAAAATCTAAAATATATTTTCATTTGTTTAACACTTTTTTGGTTACTACATGATTCCATGTGTTATTTCATAATTTTGATGTCTTCACTATTATTCTACAATGTAGAAAATAGTAAATATAAAGAAAAACCCTGGAATGAGTAGGTGGGTCCAAACTTTTGACTGGTACTGTATGTGTGTCTCAGCCTCTGTAGCATAATTAGCGGCGGTAGGTCCCCGTGGCTTGCTGCATGGAAAGGAATGTACTGGCCTTTAAAAAGCCACTGAAGTTTACCAGGCTGTATGTTTGATCACACTAACAACCACTATGCTCCTACTGGGAACAGGCTCAAACTGGTCTGATCACAATAACAACCACTATGCTCCTACTGGGAACAGGCTCAAACTGGTCTGATCACACTAACAACCACTATGCTCCTACTGGGAACAGGCTCAAACTGGCTACCTGCTCATCAGCCATCCATCAATATAGACCTTTTTCTCTACATGTTTTATTCATGTTAAATTGACTAAAGAAAATAGTTTTCAACAAAAAAACTAATGATGCAAAAATCATTCAGAAAACGCTCCTGTGATATTATGTAATATTATATTTTATAATATTATATATTATGTTTTCTGGGGGCCAGTTCTAATGAACTCAGAAAGACTAAGCCCCTATAAATAATAACAACACAATAACAAATCGACGCTGGTGGGATGAAACCAGAAACTGCTACAACAGATAAATACCTTCAGGTTCATTGATGAAATACACAGACAATGCTGTAAGGATCTGTATAGATGAGAAAACTTCTCTGTAGATTTAGTTTGCAGGGATACAGGGCAAGACAACATTCATGGATTATAAACTAATACTTTAGTTTACTGCACCACCTAAAATAAATAATGGCCTCAAAGCAACAAGACAGTACTCACATCTAGTAGCAGTCCAGAGAGAGGAGAGACAAAGACAGCGCTAACGAAGAAATGAAAGAGTGTTGTGATAAAAACTGTTCCTATTCCACCTGCCACTTGACACCATCATATAAAAAAGTCCAAATATCTCCCACAATTCCAAGTGACACCACACCCAAATCAGCGTCGTCAGGTGCTAAAGTATCGGAGTCAACATTGTCTCCCTCTGGCTCTCCGAGGCCTCAGCCGCGTAGGTGAAATGCATCGTGGGATGTGACGAAAGGTTTGCTGTCTTCATTTCGTGCTAGACAGAGGTAAGTCTGCGAGGCAAGAGGCAAGTCTGCGAGGCAAGTCTGCGAGGCACAATAAGTCTGTGAGGTAAGACTGAGGGCAGACAGTCATATGTGTGATAATGGTGGGTTACAATAGCATGCTTTGCTGGTCTTAGACGTTATCAAAAGTTTGAACATGACTTTTACTTTGAGGGTGACATTTCATTTCAAGTCTTTTTGAATAATTGCAGCGTTGCTCTTTTTAACATTTCACAGCTACTTAGTGCTCTGCCCGTGTTCTTTCAGAAGAATAAAATGTAACCCAGAGTCTTGGCTTGGCAATGTAACACCATGGGTAGGGAAAGAGACTCTTAAGTCCACCAAATCCACTGATTCACAGACTACAGAAGTCATTAAGCAAAGTCAGGCTGTCATAGGACCTGGTTGAGAGAGGAGCTCTCCCACTGTTTATACAAGCCTAATTAAAGACATTCACCTTCCAGGTAAATGGTTGCTCGAAGGATGATAGGAGAGCTTCAAATACCCATCCTCCTCTGATCTCGCTCCTTCTAAATTGCAGCGTGTTTGTGTGTGTGTGTGTGTGTGTTGTGTTGTGAGATCAGACTGCACCGTCGATGAAAGCAGGGCTGATTAAATTATTCTCCAAAGATCATTCTAACACACACACAGACATGCACACACACGCACACACACAGACAGACATGCACACAGCAATCGCCAAAACCTCTGAAGACTGAGGATGTGGATGAGGCGGTGTGTGTGTGTGTGTGTGTGTGTGTGTGTGTGTGTGTGTGTGTGTACGTGATGAAAAGAGAGGGAGGGGTGTAAGTATTTTTCCCACCACCTTTGTAATCTAAAGCAAATATTACCTTTCTCTCCCCTAAAAAACCTTGTGGCCGGAGTTCCCATGTCCAGCCAGCCGCCTGTCCATTGCCTCCAGATTCCTGCGAGTGTTACAACGTTGATATATGCAGACCCCTACAGCCCTCCAACCGAGCCCAACTATCAGTCTGTGTGAAAAGCAAACTCTGCCGCCTTTCAAATGAACAAAGCCATTTCCACCTTTGAAATACTGTTCCTTGAATTCAATTACTAGAAAGAATTAGTGCTCTTTGGAAAGATTTCCTCCCTGGTTATCCAACTGTCCCTTAGAAGAGAGAACATGCATGCTTAACGGTCTGGGCCTTCAGAGCCCATAGACTATTACAGCTACCACCACAACGTTCTGCTTAGAGACAGACACCTGCATGCACACACGCCCATATCTGCGCACACACTCAAACACACAAAGTGATGATAACCATATTGCTCAGGCATGTTTTTTTCTTCCCCTTTCCACTGAGCGACATCGTGTCTTCAAGAGAGAGCGACATTTAAGCTACCCAGCGGGCTGTCGGTCTTCTGCCCGTATCCACTGAATACAGAACCTGAATACACAATTATAATCCAATCTGTCGGACACATTCACAGTAACAACATGCAGAGATACACAGACACCAACAAATGGAGAGCAAGATAAAAATGTAAGCTTCTGTGAACAGTGTGTTAGATGTGTTCGGTCAGGCTTACCTCACATACTGGAAGGCCCTCGTCTGGGATCCACTACCATACACCTATATAAACAAGGTGATATGAAACAATCTTATTCAGAATCAGATTCTTGAAATATTCAGAGAAAGACAGGTAGGTGCTACATGACGGATCAGAGAGACAAGTCTGTCTGACTGACTGAATGAGAGATGGTAATACTACAACTGGTAGAGTGTGTGAGATTGAGAGCAAATGTATGGGTGAGGAGACAGTGAGAGTGGTAGAGAGTGATGAGTGAGAGTGACAGAAAGTAGTAACAGTGGTAGTAATAAGTCATAACAGTGGCAGTAGTAACAGTAGTAACCGTAGTAAGTGGCAGCAGTAACAGTGGTAACAGTGGTAGCAGTACCAGTAGTAACAGTGTAGTAATACTAACAGTGGTAACAGCGGCAGTAGTAACAGTAGTAGTAGAAAAAGTGGTAGTACAAACAGTAGTAACAGTGGTAGTTGTAACAGTGGTAGTACTAACAGTAGTAACAGCGGTAGTAGTAACAGTAGCAACAGTGCTAGAAGAAACCATAGTAACAGTGGCAGTAGTAACAGTAGTAACAGTGGTAGCAGTAACAGATGGCAAATGTGTAACAGTGGTAGTCATAGTAACAGTGGTAAGAGTAGAAGGAGCAGTAACAGTAGTAGTAGCAACAGTAGTAACAGCGGCAGTAGTAACAGCGGCAGTAGTAACAGCGGCAGTAGTAACAGCGGCAGTAGTAACATCGGTAGTAGTAACAGTTGTAACAGCGGCAGTAGTAACAGCGGCAGTAGTAACATCGGCAGTAGTAACAGCGGTAGTAGTAACAGCGGTAGTAGTAACAGCGGTAGTAGTAACAGCGGTAGTAGTAACAGCGGCAGTAGTAACAGTGGTAACAGTGGTAACAGTAGTAACAGTGGCAGTAGTAACAGTGGTAGTAGTAACAGTGGTAACAGCGGCAGTAGTAACAGCGGTAGTAGTAACAGCGGTAACAGTGGTAACAGTGGTAACAGTGGTAACAGTGGTAGTAGTAGTAACAGTGGTAGTAGTAGTAACAGTAGTAACAGTGGTAACAGCGGTAACAGTAGTAACAGTGGCAGTAGTAACAGCGGCAGTAGTAACAGCGGCAGTAGTAACAGTGGTAACAGTGGTAACAGTAGTAACAGTGGCAGTAGTAACAGTGGTAGTAGTAACAGTGGTAACAGCGGCAGTAGTAACAGTGGTAGTAGTAACAGCGGCAGTAGTAACAGCGGTAGTTGTAAGTGGTAGTAGTAACAGTAGTAACAGCAGCAGAAGTAACAATGGTAAAAGTAACAGTGGTAGTAGTACCAGCGGCAGTAGCAACAGCGGTAGTAGTAACAGCGGCAGTAGTAACAGCGGTAGTAGTAACAGCGGTAGTAGTAACAGTAGTAAGTGGCAGCAGTAACAGTGGTAAGTGGCAGCAGTAACAGTGGTAACAGTGGTAGCAGTACCAGTAGTAACAGTGTAGTAATACTAACAGTGGTAACAGCGGCAGTAGTAACAGTAGTAGTAGAAAAAGTGGTAGTACAAACAGTAGTAACAGTGGTAGTAGTAACAGTAGCAACAGTGCTAGAAGAAACCATAGTAACAGTGGCAGTAGTAACAGTAGTAACAGTGGTAGCAGTAACAGATGGCAAATGTGTAACAGTGGTAGTCATAGTAACAGTGGTAAGAGTAGAAGGAGCAGTAACAGTAGTAGTAGCAACAGTAGTAACAGCGGCAGTAGTAACAGCGGCAGTAGTAACAGCGGCAGTAGTAACAGCGGCAGTAGTAACAGCGGCAGTAGTAACATCGGTAGTAGTAACAGTTGTAACAGCGGCAGTAGTAACAGCGGCAGTAGTAACATCGGCAGTAGTAACAGCGGTAGTAGTAACAGCGGTAGTAGTAACAGCGGTAGTAGTAACAGCGGTAGTAGTAACAGCGGCAGTAGTAACAGTGGTAACAGTGGTAACAGTAGTAACAGTGGCAGTAGTAACAGTGGTAGTAGTAACAGTGGTAACAGCGGCAGTAGTAACAGTGGTAGTAGTAACAGCGGTAACAGTGGTAACAGTGGTAACAGTGGTAACAGTGGTAGTAGTAGTAACAGTGGTAGTAGTAGTAACAGTAGTAACAGTGGTAACAGCGGTAACAGTAGTAACAGTGGCAGTAGTAACAGCGGCAGTAGTAACAGCGGCAGTAGTAACAGTGGTAACAGTGGTAACAGTAGTAACAGTGGCAGTAGTAACAGTGGTAGTAGTAACAGTGGTAACAGCGGCAGTAGTAACAGTGGTAGTAGTAACAGCGGCAGTAGTAACAGCGGTAGTTGTAAGTGGTAGTAGTAACAGTAGTAACAGCAGCAGAAGTAACAATGGTAAAAGTAACAGTGGTAGTAGTACCAGCGGCAGTAGCAACAGCGGTAGTAGTAACATCGGCAGTAGTAACAGCGGTAGTAGTAACAGCGGTAGTAGTAACAGCGGTAGTAGTAACAGCGGTAGTAGTAACAGTGGCAGTAGTAACCGTAGTAAGTGGCAGCAGTAACAGTAGTAACAGTGTAGTAATACTAACAGTGGTAACAGCGGCAGTAGTAACAGTAGTAGTAGAAAAAGTGGTAGTACAAACAGTAGTAACAGTGGTAGTTGTAACAGTGGTAGTACTAACAGTAGTAACAGTGGTAGTACTAACAGTGGTAGTACTAACAGTAGTAACAGCGGTAGTAGTAACAGTAGCAACAGTGCTAGAAGAAACCATAGTAACAGTGGCAGTAGTAACAGTAGTAACAGTGGTAGCAGTAACAGATGGCAAATGTGTAACAGTGGTAGTCATAGTAACAGTGGTAAGAGTAGAAGGAGCAGTAACAGTAGTAGTAGCAACAGTAGTAACAGCGGCAGTAGTAACAGCGGCAGTAGTAACAGCGGCAGTAGTAACAGCGGCAGTAGTAACAGTTGTAACAGCGGCAGTAGTAACAGCGGCAGTAGTAACAGCGGCAGTAGTAACAGCGGTAGTAGTAACAGCGGTAGTAGTAACAGCGGTAGTAGTAACAGCGGTAGTAGTAACAGCGGCAGTAGTAACAGTGGTAACAGTGGTAACAGTAGTAACAGTGGCAGTAGTAACAGTGGTAGTAGTAACAGTGGTAACAGCGGCAGTAGTAACAGTGGTAGTAGTAACAGCGGTAACAGTGGTAACAGTGGTAACAGTGGTAGTAGTAGTAACAGTGGTAGTAGTAGTAACAGTAGTAACAGTGGTAACAGCGGTAACAGTAGTAACAGTGGCAGTAGTAACAGCGGCAGTAGTAACAGCGGCAGTAGTAACAGTGGTAACAGTGGTAACAGTAGTAACAGTGGCAGTAGTAACAGTGGTAGTAGTAACAGTGGTAACAGCGGCAGTAGTAACAGTGGTAGTAGTAACAGCGGCAGTAGTAACAGCGGTAGTTGTAAGTGGTAGTAGTAACAGTAGTAACAGCAGCAGAAGTAACAATGGTAAAAGTAACAGTGGTAGTAGTACCAGCGGCAGTAGCAACAGCGGTAGTAGTAACAGCGGCAGTAGTAACAGCGGTAGTAGTAACAGCGGTAGTAGTAACAGTAGTAAGTGGCAGCAGTAACAGTGGTAAGTGGCAGCAGTAACAGTGGTAACAGTGGTAGCAGTACCAGTAGCAACAGTGCTAGAAGAAACCATAGTAACAGTGCTAGAAGAAACCATAGTAACAGTGGCAGTAGTAACAGTAGTAACAGTGGTAGCAGTAACAGATGGCAAATGTGTAACAGTGGTAGTCATAGTAACAGTGGTAAGAGTAGAAGGAGCAGTAACAGTAGTAGTAGCAACAGTAGTAACAGCGGCAGTAGTAACAGCGGCAGTAGTAACAGCGGCAGTAGTAACAGCGGCAGTAGTAACATCGGTAGTAGTAACAGTTGTAACAGCGGCAGTAGTAACAGCGGCAGTAGTAACATCGGCAGTAGTAACAGCGGTAGTAGTAACAGCGGTAGTAGTAACAGCGGTAGTAGTAACAGCGGCAGTAGTAACAGTGGTAACAGTGGTAACAGTAGTAACAGTGGCAGTAGTAACAGTGGTAGTAGTAACAGTGGTAACAGCGGCAGTAGTAACAGTGGTAGTAGTAACAGCGGTAACAGTGGTAACAGTGGTAACAGTGGTAGTAGTAGTAACAGTGGTAGTAGTAGTAACAGTAGTAACAGTGGTAACAGCGGTAACAGTAGTAACAGTGGCAGTAGTAACAGCGGCAGTAGTAACAGCGGCAGTAGTAACAGTGGTAACAGTGGTAACAGTAGTAACAGTGGCAGTAGTAACAGTGGTAGTAGTAACAGTGGTAACAGCGGCAGTAGTAACAGTGGTAGTAGTAACAGCGGCAGTAGTAACAGCGGTAGTTGTAAGTGGTAGTAGTAACAGTAGTAACAGCAGCAGAAGTAACAATGGTAAAAGTAACAGTGGTAGTAGTACCAGCGGCAGTAGCAACAGCGGTAGTAGTAACATCGGCAGTAGTAACAGCGGTAGTAGTAACAGCGGTAGTAGTAACAGCGGTAGTAGTAACAGCGGTAGTAGTAACAGCGGTAGTAGTAACAGCGGTAGTAGTAACAGTGGCAGTAGTAACCGTAGTAAGTGGTAGCAGTAACATTAGTAACAGTGTAGTAATACTAACAGTGGTAACAGCGGCAGTAGTAACAGTGGTAGTAATGACAGTAGTAACAGTAGTAAAGTGGTAACATTAATAGTTGTAAGAGTGGTAGCAATAACAGATGGCAACAGTGTAACAGTGGTAGTAGTAGTAACAGTGGTAACAGTGGTAACAGTGGTAACAGTGGTAACAGTGGTAACAGTGGTAACAGCGGCAGTAGTAACAGTGGTAGTAGTAACAGCGGCAGTAGTAACAGCGGCAGTAGTAACAGCGGCAGTAGTAACAGTGGTAGTAGTAACAGTGGTAACAGCAGTAACAGTAGTAACAGTGGCAGAAGTAACAGCGGTAGTAGTAACAGTGAGTAGTAACAGTGGTAACAGCGGTAACAGTAGTAACAGTGGTAGTAGTAACAGTGGCAGTAGTAACAGCGGTAGTTGTAAGTGGTAGTAGTAACAGTAGTAACAGCGGCAGAAGTAACAGCGGCAGTAGTAACAGCGGCAGTAGTAACAGCGGTAGTGTTAAGTGGTAGTAGTAACAGTAGTAACAGCGGCAGAAGTAAAAGTAACAGTGGTAGTAATGACAGTAGTAACAGTGGTAAAAGTAACAGTGGCAGTAGCAACAGCGGCAGTAGCGTAGCAACAGCGGCAGTAGCGTAGCAACAGCGGCAGTAGCAACAGCGGCAGTAGCAACAGCGGCAGTAGCAACAGCGGCAGTAGCAACAGCGGCAGTAGCAACAGCGGCAGTAGCAACAGCGGTAGTAGTAAGTGGTAGTAACAGCTGTAACAGCGGTAACAGTAGTAACAGTGGTAGTAGTAACAGTGGTAGTAGTAACAGCGGCAGTTGTAAGTGGTAGTAGTAGTAACAGTGGCAGTAGTAGTAGTAACAGTTGTAGTAGCAAAAGTAGTAACATTAGTAGTAGTAGTAGTAGTAGTAGTAGTAGTAAGTGTTAGCAGTAACAGTAGTAACAGTGGCTACAGCAGTACCAGCAGTAGTAATAACAGTAGTAACAGTGGTAGTAGGAGCAGCAGTAACAGTGGTAGTAGTAACAGTAGTAACCGTAGTAAGAGTGGTAATTATAGTGGACGTACGGTGAGGGGCTCTCCCTGTAGAGCCTGCAGTATGAAGTTGCTGACCACACGACCGTCATTCATGTGCATCCGGGACCCAAAGGTGTTAAAGATGCGTGCCACCCTCACCTCCACTCCTTCCTGTGGGCACAGGAAGAGGAAATAGAGGGGTGAGTAGAAAAGTACGCAAATCCTAACGTGGCACAGGACAAAAGAAGGGGGTTATGGTTTGTGTCAAAGACCTACCCAAACGCAATGATGAAACAACCTCATTGGTCGAGGACATTACGCAATTCATGAGTTATTAGCATGTAATTACCATTTTGTGTTATTTCTAATACAAGGTGAAGAGGGAACCATAAAGTAAACCAACATAACCAAAAAAAGTCAGATTTGAGTTGCTCCTGGCTCTATGATTTACAGGCTTCAGACTAGTAAAATGACAAATGTTTCACGGGCAAATCCATATCTTTGGGGGCTTAAAATCACCAGGCACAACATTGGTACCCTTTCTAAACCTGTATGCAGAACATCAAAGATGGATAAACACAATCCGATCATTACATTAAGAAAACAACAAGCCATCTGTTGCGCTAGTTTTGCTAAATTCTACTCGAAAAGCTGATTCTAACACGCTTGCGTCATTTGGCAAAGTTTTTAAAGTCAATAGAAAAATAATATCTTTGCAGGATCTCTTCTCCTCTAGGATTGGTCTGTTTCTCCATCTAACGCAAAGTGTTTTGTTGTGATCTGTACACCAGATGAATGTATGTAAGCAGAAGCAGAGAACATTATATTCTGGGGAGGTGCTGTGTGTGGAGGGATTAGCAACATTTACACACAAAGCCCCATCGACTGGGCAAGCTTTATCACTGGTACACAAACACAGCTCATGGGCCACCAGGTGACAAACAAACAAAACGATTACAAAAATCTCACACAAACAGAAATACACACAAGAATTGTCAGTTCTCTGTGACTGCCGAAAAAGTCATAGTTAAATAAAAATTAGCCTAAATAGTTTACAATGTTATAAACAAATAAAACCGAGGTAACCAAATTATATGATAGCTAGATTAGGCTACATATAGACATCCCTTTCATGTATGTGCAATCGATAGACCTATCTAGTTTAAAGCTATTAGGTTACACTGGAGCAGCTTCCATATATCCATTAGACCAGTAGGCTACTATTATCTAAACGCTCACACATTTCACTGTAGCTCAACCAATAACCTAAAGGTCAACACATTAGGTCTACGGCAACGTCAATTAACTTGTAGCCTAGGCCACTTCATGTTCAATTATTTCATTCTATAATATTTGTAGGTCTACTTGTAGCTTATTTCATGGCTGCCATTAGGCTATAATCAAAATGTATTTTTTTAATTACGAAGGATTTTGTAATTTTATTTTTAGGTCACGTTCATATTTTATAAATAGCAAAAAAGAGCGACTGACTTTGGCTTTATTATTTCTTCCTCACAGTTTACACAAACTGAAGACATTTACATAATTCACACAATCAAACATGGCATACAAAATAGCACGAGAAAACCCTTTTTCAGGACCCTGCCTTTCAAAGATAATTCGTAAAAATCCAAATAACTTCACAGATCTTCATTGTAAAGGGTTTAAACATTGTTTCCCATGCGTGTTCAATGAACCATAAACAATTAACGAACATGCACTTGTGGAACGGCCGTGAAGACACTAACAGCTTACAGACGGTAGGCAATTAAGGTCACAGTTATGAAAACTTAGGACACTAAAGAGGCCTTTCTACTGACTCTGAAAAACACAAAAAGAAAGATGCCCATGGTCCCTGCTCATCTGCGTGAACGTGCCTTAGGCATGCTGCAAGGAGGCATGAGGACTACAGATGTGGCCAGGGCAATAAATTGCAATGTTCGTACTGTGAGGCACTTAAGACAGCTCTACAGGGAGACAGGACGGACAGCTGATCGTCCTCGCAGTGGCAGACCACGTGTAACAACACCTGCACAGGATCGGTACATCCGAACATCACACCTGCGGGACAGGTACAGGATGGCAAAAACAACTGCCCGAGTTACACCAGGAACGCACAATCCCTCCATCAGTGCTCAGACTGTCCGCAATAGGCTGAGAGAGGCTGGACTGAGGGCTTGTAGGCCTGTTGTAAGGCAGGTCTTCACAAGACATCACCGGCAACAACGGCGCCTATGGGCACAAACCCACCGTCGCTGGACCAGACAGGACTGGCAAAAAGTCCTCTTCACTGACGAGTCACGGTTTTGTCTCACCAGGGGTGATGGTCAGATTCACGTTTATCGTTGAAGGAATGAGCGTTACACCGAGGCCTGTGCTCTGGAGTGGGATCGATTTGGAGGTGGAGGGTCCGTCATGGTCTGGGGTGGTGTGTTACAGCATCAGCGGACAGAGCTTGTCGTCATTGCAGGCAATCTCAACGCTGTGTGTTACAGGGAAGACATCCTCCTCCCTCATGTGGTACCCTTCCTGCAGGCTCATCCTGACATGACCCTCCAGCATGACAATGCCACCAGCCATACTGCTCGTTCTGTGCGTGATTTCCTGCAAGACAGGAATGTCAGTGTTCTGCCATGGCCAGCGAAGAGCCCGGATCTCAATTCCATTGAGCACGTCTGGGACCTGCTGGATCGGAGGGTGGGGGGTGGGGGTTAGGGCCACCCCCACCCAGAAATGTCCGGGAACTTGCAGGTGCCTTGTTGCAAGAACTGGCCAATCTGGTGCAGTCCATAATGAGGAGATGCACTGCAGTACTTAATGCAGCTGGTGGCCACACCAGATACTGACTGTTACTTTTGATTTTGCCCCCCCCCCCTTTGTTCAGGAACATATTATTCCATTTCTGTTAGTCACATGTCTGTGGAACTTGTTCAGTGTATGTCTCAAATGTTGAATCTTATGTTCATACAAATATTTACACGTTAACGTTTGCTGAAATAAACGCATTTGACAGTGAGAGGACATTTCTTCTTTTGCTGAGTTTATAATACAAACACTTAAATACATAATAAGGTTACAGAACATTTCTTCTCTTGATGGGAAAACTGTACTGTGTCAAAAAAAATAACTGAATACATTGAACCTTTTACACTCGTGGGAATTGGCCTGTATGGATAGGGCTATATTGAAAAGTTTCTTACAGAAAAAATATGGAGGGCATATGCATAACCATGGTAGAAATGAAAAGGGAACAGTTTGGAGATTATGGGACATTTTCTAGACTAAAAGGTGAGGACACAACAGTTCACCTGACAAGACTGAATCCAAACATTACATTTTATGTGCATTTTACATTTACTGTACTTTTCACTACACTTGATGATGACTAAATCTGAAAATATTCCGGTGCGGGTTAGGTGCGACAAAAGAAGAAAAAAATAGATTTTTTGTCTTTTGTTGCACCTAACCCGAATTTTCCAAGAATATTCTTGTCATGTTCGTATCAGGTTCTTATCATGTTCTTGTCATATATCTGGAGGATTTTCAGATTTAGTCATCATCAAATGTAGTGAAAAGTACAGTAAATGTAAAATGCACATAAAATGTAATGTTTAGATTCAGTCTTGTCAGAGGTCAAACTGGTTTCTCCAAGTGGCCACACCCCTCTCTTAGTTCCTAAGTAATCTGAATGCACTTTTATGATTCAAAGAGTCTTCAACTGTTAGGTACTTTTTTTTCTTTCTCTCCTAGCTGTGTCCTTGAGGAACTAGAGCAAGCACACCTGTTGTCGTTTTGTTTGGAACACAGCCCTGCATTACTGTCATCACACAATTACTGATATTGTTTGCGCAAGTGTTGCGGCGTCACTACAGCCCGGGGGTTCGATCCCAGGCTGTGTCACAACCGGCCGTGATTGGGAGTCCCATAGGGCGGCACACAATTGGCCCAGCGTCGTCCGGGGTAGGCCGTCATTGTAAATAATAATTTGTTCTTAACTGACTTGCCTAGTTATATAAAAGGTTAAATAAAAAATAAATAAATACAAAAACATACAGAGCTGTGAAGTGCAGAGCTTAATCTCTGACGTCATGTACTGTACAGCATGTTACTGCACAGCCACTGTGTTCCAATAAGGCACTTATCAAAGAACAAATCTGCCATTTTCAACCCGTATACGGGAAGACAGGGGCTGTGAGTGGAAAGGGCTACCCAGCTGTTTGGCCTCCAGCAAATCGATGACCTTAACCAGGTGTTTGGCCTCAAAACGCTTGTATGGAAATATCTTCTGGATAGTACAGGATAGTACAGGATAGTACTGGATAGTACTGGATAGTACAGGATAGTACAGACTAGATGGGAAGAATAGAAGGAAGGAACTAAAGCTGTACACTTAACGTATTCGATAAGGAAAGGAGATAACTCCTCATCCAAGAGGGGGATCTAGCTGTCCTATAGAGAAAACAAACCAGAGATCCACTCACACGGTCATCACCACCACACACACACACTTTATATAAACCATTCAAATACAAGCAGACAACACACACACAACCAAAAACCCACATATAATTGATTATCTGTAGCCTATCTGGTTACATCACCTTTATAACAAGGATAGTCACCCCTCTTCATCTCCAAAGCTACGACACCTACGAGTTCTATTTTTAGTGTCAAAACATGAAGACCTTATATAACAGGCTAGCTTGAAAATGTAGGGCATGCTAAAAGGCTGGTAATATATATGGTAATCAAGGACAGAATAAGGAGTATGATTGAGTAGACTTCCTGGAGAGGAAAACAATACAATAAGTTTGGTAAAAAAATGAGGCCTTGAAGTACGAGCTACCATTTAACAGTATACATCAGTTCCAAACTACACCTGTTGTAGGAAGTAATTTTGATCCCGCCTGTTCGGGGGAATGCAACAACAACCACCACCACCACCACCTGGTACTGTCCAATTGATAAAGATTTCTGGAAAGAGATGGAAAGGGACATTTCAAATATTTTGGGCTCTACAGTTGGTTTACAGCCTCTCCATTGTGTTCTGGGTCTACTCTCTGCTAGCTCTGCACTGAAATAGCATTTTTTTTTTTTTTAAATGGTAGCTCTAATGTGATATGCTGGTAGATAAAATAAAATTCATGACACAAAACCAAAAAAATTCCTGGTGGCTCAGAAACCTGTTGTGGTTGTTTCCTCTGGAAACACTGACTTACGTCCTTCAGGGGAAACTGGAGCCCTGTAGTGAGGTTTATAGGAGAACAGTGTGTGAATATACTTTTGAAGGGGATTGCCAACCCATAACGCACCAAGAATCTGGGCGTTGCGGTTTGTACCATTGGAATTCAATACTTATAAACATTTGTTTGGGAGGGAATGGGAATAGGGAGAGGGGTGGGAATAGGGAGAGGGGTGGGAATAGGGAGAGGGAGAGGGGTGGGAATAGGGAGAGGGAATAGGGAGAGTGGTGGGAATAGGGATATACATCAACAAGTTATTGCATGACATTGAAATAAACTTTATTTCTGTATCATGGTACATACAGTGCCATCAGAAAGTAGTCATACCGTTTACTTATTCCACATTTCGTTGTGTTACAGCCTGAATTCAAAATTGAGGAACTACATTATTGTTTCACCGATCTATACACAATACCCCATAATGACAAAGTGAAAAAATGAGTCAATACATGTTAGAATCCCCTTTGGCAGCGATTACATCTGTGAGTCTTTCTGGGTAAGTCTCTAACAGCTTTACACACATTCCTTTTGGGGGGGGGGGGGGGGGGGGGGGGGGAATTCTTCAAACTCTGTCAAGTTGGCAGCTGATCACTGCTAGACACCCATTCTTCAAGCTGGATACAAAGGAAGTGCTCAGGCAGTCGTAGATGGTCAAGACACGATGCTGGAAAAAAGTCTCCCTCTCACCTGAGCTAACTGCTAAGAATCTACAAACAGCTGGACAATTGGCATTTGCTACAGGAACTTTTGGACTTCTAAATTAATGATATGTACTGTATGCACTGATTCTTGAAGAAAATAATTTATAAATGCCTCATGAACTTAGTTCAACTGTCACACGCCACCAGAACCCAAAATATAAGCTTGTTTTACTCTGTTTGTAAACAAAGAACATTTTAAGAAACACTGTATAGCCTCAAAACATGGTTGAAACTATAATTTTGATATCATGGATAATCAGCGCTGGCATCAATAACGCGTTCTATGAATTTTAGAGTGGTTCCATTTCTACATCTCCATCCCTCAGCTTTTTAGCACAACAGTGGTGGGGAGAATGCTTTGCCTACATTCCACTTCATATGGAGTGTTTCCCCTCCTGCATTTGTAAAATGGTTGGGTAGAGTTGGGCTTTATGTGCTAATAAAATCGACACTATTCACTTTCAATTGTAGTTGCTCCTGCTGTCTTTTTGTTGTACTGCTCCTGTATTGGATTCTTAGACACTCTTTCTACTTCCACTCTACCCATGTGTACCATTGTGATGTGTGATTGCTAGCTGCTCTCTCTACTATGGGTAATTACAGTGTACAAAGCCAGATAAAAGATGCCGCACAATCCCCTTTGACTCATCTAGAGAGGAAAAAGGCTAGGAACTGATCATTTAAAGGCAAGAAAGAACACAGAGTACCCAAAGAAATGGAAATATTGTCTTGTAGAACCAAACTGATAATGAGGTGCCTGTCATGCTGTGGCCTAAGAGCTAAAAGCCTGCCTTCCCCAGTATCTCTGTATATCATACCTGTCTGGCATGGCAACTCTGCACTGGGTTTCCTATCACAACGCAGGGAGAGAGAACCTGTTTCTCTGGGGGAGGAGAGAAAACCTCATTCTCTCAGAGAGACAGAGAGCATGGAATCAGGACATTGGTAAACATACTTTCTTTTCACTTCTGCTCAAGTTTTGTTCCGCCCAGCTTTTAGAACCTGCACTCTGATGTGGTGCAGTGTACACACACAAACACGCACTGGCAAAACCCTGTCACCGCAATAAGGTCTGAGGTAACTGCAGTGTTTTAATAGCATCCTCCAAAACACACACCAATCCTAAAGTACCAGCACTTACACCTGAGGAATGGAAATGAAGGGGACGACACTGAGGGAACATTAATAGAACAATGATAAGAGAACAATAAGAGTAAAATCTGTCATTAACCACCACGCAAAAGCTAAGTCGCCCGCTTTGAGGAAAACATTGAGCCGCCGACCAAAGCCCCCTCCGCTCACGAGGATTATGCACTCTCGTTCTCCATGGCCGACATGAGTAAGTCATTTAAGCGTGTTAACCCACACAAGGCTGCCGGCCCAGACGGCATCCCAAGCAACGTCTTCAGAGCATGTGCAGACCAGCTGGACATATTAAGTCTCTCTATATGCCAGTCTGTTGTCCCCACTTGCTTCAAGATGTTCACCATTCTTCCTATACGCAAGAAAGCGAAACTGAACTAAATGACTATCGCCCCGTAGAACTCACTTCATCATGAAGTGCTTTGAGAGGCTAGTTAAGGATCATATCAACTCCACCTTACCTGACAACCTAGATCTAGTGTGCAGTGCAATAGCCATTGAACTGAACACTGCCCTATGTAAGAATGCTGTTCATCGACTTCAGCTCAGCATTCAACAACATAGTGCCCTCCAAGCTCATCACTAAGCTCAGGGCCCTGGGTCTGAATCCCTCCCTGTGCAACTATGTCCTGGACTTCCTGACAAGCTGACCCTAAGTGGTGAGGGTAGGCAACAACATCCCCGCCACACTGATCCTCAACACTGGGGCTCCACAGGAGTGCGTGCCCAGCCAACTCCTGAACTCCCTGTTCACCTATGACTGCGTGGCAACGAACGTCTCTAAATCAATCATCAAGTTTGCTGACAACACAGCAGTGGTAGACCTGCTTACCAACAATGACGAGACAGTATACAGGGAGGAGGTGATAGCCCTGGCAGAGTGGTACCAGGAAAATAAATAACCTCTCTGTCCTCACATATGCATTTCTTTTGTTCAGGTGGGTGAGGGCAGTGTGCAGTGCAATGGTGATTATGTCGTCCATGGATGTGTTGGGAGGGAGGTGGTATTGTGGTCTTTGACTAGTCTCTCAAAGCACTTCATGATGACGGAAGTGAGTGCTAGAAATTGGTAGTCATTCGGTTGAGTTCCTTTCCCTTTCTTGGGTACGGGGATGATAGCGAATACCTTGATAACGGCCTGAGCTAGAGAGAGATGGAAAGTGTCAGAAAAAACAACAGCTAGGTGGTCTGCACATGCTCTGAGGGCTCTAGGGATACCGTCTTGGCTGGCAGCATTGCGAGGGTTGGGACGTTTGAATGACTTACATAGGTATCCACATTACCTTTCCTTACTTACATCCTCTGTGGAGCCGGTAAGCACATAGCTCACGTGGTCCTCAAAGGCTCTCCTCGGCAGATCAGTGTCGTTATGTTTGAAGCGTGAGAAAAAAAAAGTGTTTAGCTCATCCGGTAGGTCAGTGTTGGTGTCCGCGACGTGACTGGCTTTCTTTTTGTAATCCGTGATCATTGGAAGTCCCTACCACATATGCCTTGTGTTTGACCTGCTGAATTGAATTGTTCTCCCTATACTTGTGTCTCGCCAGCCTTGATCGATATGCGTAGGTTGTATTTGTGCCGTTTCAACATACGGCAAGGTGACAAATTGTGTTTATAAGCAGAATCTCTCTCCTTCAGCTTCCCGACAAGGCTGCCATCAATCCACGTTTTTTGATTTGGGTAAGTTTTGAAAGACACCATTGGTATCACAATGCTTTTTTTTAATGAATCCGATGACGGAGTCGGCGTATTCATTGATGTTATCCCCAGGAGCGACACGGAACACGGTCCAGTCCACGTGATGACGACAGTATTGGAGCATGGATTCTGATTGGTACAGACGCCAGAACATCCCTTGAGTATTTGTTTGTAGCCGGGGAGGAGCAAAATGGAGTTGTGGTCCGATTTGCCGAAAGGAGGACGGAAGAGGGCCTTATACCCGTGTAGAAAAGACGTGTAGCAGTGGTCAAGCGTGGAGTTTCCGCAAGTTGGATAGTCAATACGTTGATAGAAATTCAGGAGCACAGTCCTCAAATTACTTTTGTTAAAGTCCCCAGAGGCAATTAACGCTGCTTCCGGGTACGTAGTCTCTAGTTTGTTCAGGGTCCAATGAAGATGTTTGAGAGCATTTTTGGTTTCAGCTTGGGGAGCGATGTACACAGCCGTGGCGATAATCCCTGATACATGTTGGAAGGTAAACTCTCCGGTAGGACTCCCAGGCGTCTCACCGAAGAGGCTAGACCATCCAGGAATTCTGGAAGGTCTGATGGACAATGGAGACAGGGGGAGAAGACAAGTAGGAGGAGGTGACAGTACAGGTACATCAAAGCTGTGACCGAGAGACGAATAAACAGCTTCTACCTCCAGGGCATTAGACTGTGAAACAGTCACCGCTAGCCAGCCTCCACCCAGTACCCTGCCCTGAACCTTAATCACTGTTACTAGCCGGCTACCACCTGGTACTCTACCATGCACCTTAGCGATTGCTTTGCCCTATGTACATAGAGTCATTGAACACTGGTCACTTTAATAACGCTTGCATACTGTTTTACACATTTTATATGTACAGTGCATTCGGAAAGTATTCAGACACCATGACTTTTTCCACATTTTGTTACGTTACGTTACAGCCTTAATCTAAAATGTATTAAATCGTTTTTTTCCCCTCATCAATCTACACACAATATCCCATAATGACAAAATATAATTCTTGAAATTGTATAAAAGATTCTAGTAATAATGGAAATATCAGATTTGCATAAGTATTCAGACCCTTTATTCAGCCCTTTGTTAAAGCACCCGTGACAGCGATTACAGCCTCGAGTCTTCTGTATTTGGGGAGTTTCTCTCACTCTTCTCTGCAGATCCTCTCAAGCTCTGTCAGGTTGGATGGGAAGCGTTGCTGCACAGCTATTTTCAGGTCTCTCCAAAGATGTTCGATTGGCTTCAAGTCCGGGCTCTGGCTGGGCCACTCAAGAACATTCAGAGACGTCCCAAAGCCATTCCTACATTGTTTTGGCTGTGTGCTTAGGGTTGTTGTCCTGTTGGATGGTGAACCTTTGCCCCAGTCTGAGGTCCTGAGCGCTCTGGAGCAGGTTTTCATCAAGGATCTCTCTGTCCTTGGCTCATCTTTCCCTCGATCCTGACTAGTCTTCCAGTCCCTGCCGTTGAAAAACATTCCCACAGCATGATGCTGCCACCACCATGCTTCACCGTAGGGATGGTGCCAGGTTTCCTCCAGACGTGCCGCTTGGTATTCAGACCAAAGAGTTCAATCTTGGTTTCCTCAGATCAGAGAATCTTGTTTCTCATGGTATTGAGAAAGTCCTTTAGGGAGTCCTTTAGGTGCCTTTTGGCAAACTGTAGTGCCTTTTACTGAGGAGTGTCTTCCGTCTGGCCAATCTACCATGAAGGCCTGATTGGTGGAGTGCTGCAGAGATGGTTGTCCTCCTGGAAGGTTCTCCCATCTCCACAGAGGAACTCTGAAGCTCTGTCAGAGTAAACATCGAGTTGCTCAGTTTGGCCGGGGAGACAGATCTAGGAAGAGTCTGGCCGCCCGGCATTAAAGGCCACTGTGTTCTTGGGGACCTTTAATGCTGCAGAAATGTTTTGGTACCCTTCCCCAGATCTATGCCTCGACACAATCCTGTCTCGTAGCTCTACGGACAATTCCTTCAAACTCATGGCTTGATTTTTGCTCTGACATACACTTTCAACTGTGGGACCTTAAATATACACAGGTGTGTGCCTTTCCAAATCATATCCAATCAACTGAATTTACCACAGGTGGACTCCAATCAAGTTGTAGAAACATCAAGGATGATCAATGCAAACAGGATGCACCTGAGCTCAATTTCAAGTCTCATAGCAAAGGGTCTGAATACTTATATAAATATGGTATTTCAGTTTTTTATTGTTAATACATTTGCAAAACATTATAAAACGCTGTTTCCACTTTGTGATTATGGTGTATTGAGTGATTCATGAGGATATTTATTTTTATTTCATCCATTTTAGAATAAGGCTGTTACATAACAAAATGTGGAAAAAGTTAAGGGTTCTGAATACTTTCCGAAGGCACTGTATAAGTAGTGGCATAACACGCACCTACCACATTGTATTTATTTTTTCGGTATTGAAAATCATACCGGCCATATTTCAAAATACATCAGTATACGGTATATCGCCCAAGCCTAAAGCATACTCCCCTGTAATATCACATATTACGTAATATTTACATTACACCAACCTGACACTAATGCTTCATCTCATGTATCTATTAGAGCCAATTTCACAGCTGACTGAGAAGCGAGGTTTTGAAACCCTGGGGGTTCAATCAATAAAAGTCCACACCCCTGGTCAATGTCTGGTCTGGTCAGAGTCTAACTAACCACCACCTACCATATAACCAAAAAGAGACCACTCGGTGACAAGTCTGTCCAATCATCCTCTACCACTGGCTCAGTTGGTAGAACATGGCGCTTGCAATGCCAAGGATCCTGGGTAAGCACGCGGTAAGTCGCTTTGGATAAAAGCATCTGCTAAACGGCATATATTACCACTGATAACATGCTGTCCATGGAGGTAGAGAAACATGCCCCCCCCTCCTCTTCCCAACCTATACTCATCTCGTCTAAAATGTCAATGCATTTCAATTAAAAGAGGCCCGGCTGACAGATGTAATTTGCAATATTCAAATTCCACCTGCCTCCGAGAAGGAAGACAACATAATGGGAGGGAGGCTTTTTCTTGGAATCCTCCCGAGCCAGGGATGAGGAGAGGGATGGAGGGACGAGATAAAGAAATATCACCTGGCCCACACGAAAGGCCAGCCGCATCAATGGAATAAGATAGTCAAAGGCTGGTGTCAATCAGGAAGGAAAGAGAAAGGGGAAATATTCATAAATATGTCCAAAAGATGGTGTGCTAATAGCAGAGGAAGAGTGAGGGTCTATCCATCTGTCCATCAATCCATCCGTCCATCTATCTATCAAAAACAAAACACTTTTTTAAGTGAGAAGTAGGCATTGGTCTGAAGCCAAAAAAAGAAAGGAAATTCACAAGCACCACAATGCCTACTCCATCCATGCTCTTTCAAGGTTTTTTTTTTTAGCACACTGCTTTGACTTACTACAGTAGCTATGTTGGTCTATGTCAGGCTTTCACAAACTCAGTCCTCGGGTCCCAAAGGGGTGAACGTTTTAGTTTTTTCCCTTTGCACTACACAAATGATTCAGATAATCAACTAATCATCAAGCTTTGGTAATTTGAATCAGCTGGGTAGTGCTAGGGCAAAAAACATAATAGGTACACCCCTTGGTGTCCTGAGGACCGAGTTTGGGAAACGCTGGTCTATGCTATGTTTAAGAAAGTTAGAATCCTAAGCAACCTGCAAACACATTGTTTTTTGGCTTCAGACCAATGCCTTCTTCTTACTTAAAACGTAGTTTTTTTATTTTAAAAATGTCCATGGTTTTTACACCGGACTGTGATTTTCTGTTGAAAGGTGCATTTTACAACATTTCCACATGCTTAGGCTGACTTTGTTTTAGCAACCAAAAGTCTGTCATTGGCAGTGCTACTGTAACCTTTAATTCGGCCTCTGTCAAAAGGTCTGGGGCTTCATTTATGACTGTTGTGTAAATCTCCCACTAAATATCTACATGTGCCATTTCTGAAAAACACTGCGCACTTACAAAAATATTGAGATGTATTAAAATTTGGCGCATGCCGTACATACGCATGTTTCCCATTATAAATCAGATCCACCCTGAAACTGTGCGTGTGTGAACAAGCATTATAACTCCACATCATTCCCCATTTATGATGACAATCACACCCTTATTTGCTATATACTTTGAAAGCATTGGAATTAGGCCGAGGCAGTTTCTAAAATAAACAGCAATGGCGAACTTGATCAAATGTCTTTGGAGGTTTGATGGCAGAATGTTAAACTTTTTAAAAACAAAAACAATCTGAAAAACAAAAACAATTGCAAATTGCTGTGGACCTGTGAACAGACGGTTTGATCGTTTGTAAGGGTCTAATGTTTCGCATTTACGTTTTCTCAAACCTATATGCTGCACACTGCCCACAAATTCTGAAACATTGTCTACTTACAGTGGTAGCCTACACACTTCAATGCAAAATATCAACTGTCTGTTCACATGTAAAATTCAACCATCTTATTTATAGAGAAAAATACTTGAAATAAATACTTTAATCTAATAGGCCCAATTAAATGATAGATGTGTCTGGTAATTTGTTGTAGTATACATTGGGAATATGCCAGAAAAGATTAGGAATTTATTCTGCAAAGGTTATGAAAATATGTATTATGTTTACAAATGAAATATTGTCTACTCGAGAAATTTGAAATTACAGTATTCAGACATACAGAAAGAAATAGTCTACAATCATCCGTTCTATCGTTAATAAACTGCGCTCTGGATCGGATGGCCGAGAGCAAAATGCTTGAATTAACTTAACTATTTACTACTGTGAAGTGGGTACAATTAAACGAGAGATGGGAAGAATGGTATCTTAACTTGAAGGCCTATAGGCTACCACGTGAGAAAATGATTCTGCAATGATGGAACGTAAATAACATAGCCTAGGAAATGGATGCCCGTTTCTAATTATTATAGAATACAAAGAAAATAAAGTGATGTTCTCTCTTCTCACTATAGCAAACGATTGCATTTTGTTATTAACCTGTTATTTGTCATGAACAAACGTGTCCATCTTAACCTCCATCTGCACAAAATACTAGACTACTTTCCTGGTTGCAATGCAATACTTCAACCACTAGAAATTGTGTGTAGGCATGGTCTAGAGTTTAAAATTCCCAGTGAAAGCAAAGTAAAAGAAAACTGTTTTAAGTAATTTACTTTTGAAGGCCGTATAACTTAGCCATCAAATACAACTTTATTTGTCACATGATTCGTAAACATGTCTAGAAAACACTTGCCAGCTGGTCAACGCATGCTCTGAGTACACGTCCTGGTAATCTGTCTGGCCCTGTTAACCTATTTACAGGTCTTACTCACATGAGCTACAGAGTGCATGATCACACAGTCATCCTGAAACAAACATCTACATACGGTTAACCGTGGGGAAGACATCATTGATGCACTTAAAGTGACACATTTTGTTGTGTTACAGCCCAAATTTAAAATAGATTAAATTGAGATTTTTGGGTCAATGGCCTCCACACAATACCCCATAATGTCAAAGTGGAATTATATTGTTTAGAAATGTTAAAAAAAAAAAAAATTTAAATTACTGTTTTGTGATTAGCTTAACAAGTCACATAATAAGTTGCATGGACTCTAGTGTTGAACATGATTTTTGAATGATTACCTCATCTCTGTACCCCACACATCTGTAAGGTACATTCGTCGAGCTGTGAATTTCAAACAAGGATTAAACCACAAAGGCCAGGGTGCCCAAAGGTGCCCAAAGAAAGGCACCAATTGGTAGATGGGTCAATTTCTTTATAAAAGCAGACATTAAAAATCTCTTTGAACATGGTGAAGTTATTAAATACGTATCAATACACCCAGTCACTCCAAAGATACAGGCGTCCTTCCTAACTCAGTTGCCAGAGAGGAAGGAAACTCCTCAGGGATTTCAATGAGGACAATAGTGACTTCAAAATAGTTACATAGTTTAATTAATGGCTGGGATAGGAAAAACTGAGGTGCAGATTCCCTGAATTAAAATCATTGGCCACTAGAATTACAGCCTCTGGATGAGCATTTTCTTGTTTGCTTATGGCCCTATACAGCTCATTGAGTGCGGTCTTAGTGCCAGCATCGGTTTGTGGTGGTAAAAAGACAGCTACGAAAAATATAGATGAAAACTCTTCGTAAATAGTATGAACTACAGCGTATGATGAGGTATTCTAACTCAGGCGAGCAGAACCTCATTATTTCCTTAATATTAGAGATCAGCTGTTAACAAAGAGACACACACCTCACCCCTTGAGCTTACCCGACGCTGATGCTCTGTCGCACCGATCCGTAGAAAAAACAGCTACACTACATGACCAAAAGTGTAAGTACAACTGCTCGTCCAACATCTCATTCCAAAATCATGGGCATTAATATGGAGTTGGTTCCCCCCTTGCTGCTATAATAGCCTCCACTCTTCTGGGAAGGTTTTCCACTTGATGTTGAAATATTGCTGCCGATCCCGACAAACCATTTCTGCATGGATCTCGCTTTGTGCATGAAGGAATTGTCATGCTGAAACACATACATTTGTATATATAGTGTATATGAATACTATCTAGAGGTCGACCGATTAATCGGAATGGCAGATTAATTAGGTCCGATTTCAAGGTTTCCTAACAATCGGTAATCGGCATTTTTGGACACCGATCATGGCCGATTACATTGCACTCCACGAGGAGACTGCGTGGCAGGCTGACTACCTATTACGCGAGTGCAGCAAGGAGCCAAGGTAAGGTGCTAGCTAGCATTAAACGTATCTTATAAAAAACAATCAATCTTAACATAATCACTAGTTAACTACACATGTCTGATGATATTACTAGTTTATCTAGCTTGTCCTGCTTTGCATATAACCGATGCGGTGCCTGTTAATTTGATATAGCAGTCTGACTGAGCGGTGGTAGGCAGCAGCAGGCTCGTAACCATTCATTCAAACAGCACTTTACCGCGTTTGCAAGCAGCTCTTCGCAATGCTTCAAGCATTGCGCTGTTTATGACTTCAAGCCTATCAACTCCCGAGATTAGGCTGGCAATACTAAAGTACCTATTAGAACATCCAATAGTCAAAGGTATATGAAATACAAATGGTATAGAGAGAAATAGTCCTATAATAACTACAACCTAAAACTTCTTACCTGGGAATATTGAAGACTCATGTTAAAAGGAACCACCAGCTTTCATATGTTCTCATGTTCTGAGCAAGGAACTTAAACGTTAGCTTTCTTACATGGCACATATTGCACTTTTACTTTCTTCTCCAACACTTTGTTTTTGCATTATTTAAACCAAATTAAACATGTTTCATTATGTATTTGAGGCTAAATTGATAGTATTTACGTATTATATTAAGTTAAAATAAGTGTTCATTCAGTATTGTTGTAATTGTCATTATTACAAATAAAATAAAAAATCTTCCGATTAATCGGTATCGGCGTTGAAAAATCATAATCGGTCGACCTCTAATTAGAACACTACAGTAATACCAGCCGTAGGATAACACATCACCTAGAACACTACAGTAATACCAGCCGTAGGATAACACATCACCTAGAACACTACAGTAATACCAGCCGTAGGATAACACATCACCTAGAACACTACAGTAATACCAGCCGTAGGATAACACATCACCTAGAACACTACAGTAATACCAGCCGTAGGATAACACATCACCTAGAACACTACAGTAATACCAGCCGTAGGATAACACATCACCTAGAACACTACAGTAATACCAGCCGTAGGATAACACATCACCTAGAACACTACAGTAATACCAGCCGTAGGATAACACATCAATTAGAACACTACAGTAATACCAGCCGTAGGATAACACATCACCTAGAACACTACAGTAATACCAGCCGTAGGATAACACATCACCTAGAACACTACAGTAATACCAGCCGTAGGATAACACATCAATTATAACACTACAGTAATACCAGCCGTAGGATAACACATCACCTAGAACACTACAGTAATACCAGCCGTAGGATAACACATCACCTAGAACACTACAGTAATACCAGCCGTAGGATAACACATCACCTAGAACACTACAGTAATACCAGCCGTAGGATAACACATCACCTATAACACTACAGTAATACCAGCCGTAGGATAACACATCACCTAGAACACTACAGTAATACCAGCCGTAGGATAACACATCACCTAGAACACTACAGTAATACCAGCCGTAGGATAACACATCACCTAGAACACTACAGTAATACCAGCCGTAGGATAACACATCACCTAGAACACTACAGTAATACCAGCCGTAGGATAACACATCACCTAGAACACTACAGTAATACCAGCCGTAGGATAACACATCACCTAGAACACTACAGTAATACCAGCCGTAGGATAACACATCACCTAGAACACTACAGTAATACCAGCCGTAGGATAACACATCACCTAGAACACTACAGTAATACCAGCCGTAGGATAACACATCACCTAGAACACTACAGTAATACCAGCCGTAGGATAACACATCACCTAGAACACTACAGTAATACCAGCCGTAGGATAACACATCACCTAGAACACTACAGTAATACCAGCCGTAGGATAACACATCACCTAGAACACTACAGTAATACCAGCCGTAGGATAACACATCACCTAGAACACTACAGTAATACCAGCCGTAGGATAACACATCACCTAGAACACTACAGTAATACCAGCCGTAGGATAACACATCACCTAGAACACTACAGTAATACCAGCCGTAGGATAACACATCACCTAGAACACTACAGTAATACCAGCCGTAGGATAACACATCACCTAGAACACTACAGTAATACCAGCCGTAGGATAACACATCACCTAGAACACTACAGTAATACCAGCCGTAGGATAACACATCACCTAGAACACTACAGTAATACCAGCCGTAGGATAACACATCACATCACCTAGAACACTACAGTAATACCAGCCGTAGGATAACACATCACCTAGAACACTACAGTAATACCAGCCGTAGGATAACACATCACCTAGAACACTACAGTAATACCAGCCGTAGGATAACACATCAATTAGAACACTACAGTAATACCAGCCGTAGGATAACACATCACCTAGAACACTACAGTAATACCAGCCGTAGGATAACACATCACCTAGAACACTACAGTAATACCAGCCGTAGGATAACACATCACCTAGAACACTACAGTAATACCAGCCGTAGGATAACACATCACCTAGAACACTACAGTGATACCAGCCGTAGGATAACACATCACCTAGAACACTACAGTAATACCAGCCGTAGGATAACACATCACCTAGAACACTACAGTAATACCAGCCGTAGGATAACACATCAATTATAACACTACAGTAATACCAGCCGTAGGATAACACATCAATTAGAACACTACAGTAATACCAGCCGTAGGATAACACATCACCTAGAACACTACAGTAATACCAGCCGTAGGATAACACATCACCTAGAACACTACAGTAATACCAGCCGTAGGATAACACATCACCTAGAACACTACAGTAATACCAGCCGTAGGATAACACATCACCTAGAACACTACAGTAATACCAGCCGTAGGATAACACATCACCTAGAACACTACAGTAATACCAGCCGTAGGATAACAGATCACCTAGAACACTACAGTAATACCAGCCGTAGGATAACACATCACCTAGAACACTACAGTAATACCAGCCGTAGGATAACACATCAATTAGAACACTACAGTAATACCAGCCGTAGGATAACACATCAATTAGAAGAGGGATACAATTCCAGAGAAAAAAAAGAGAGAGAGGAAAAGAGTAAGAAAGCCGGAACTGTTATGAAAAGAAAGTGATGGAATATTACACAAGGCGATTTCATAGATCTAGTCTTCTATTACACACACACACACACACACACACACACACACACACACACACAACCTATAATACTTAGCTACCAGTGCCAGTCTACCTGCGTGTAGTTCTGCACTACATACATTTCTTATAGCACACAGATCATACTCAGAAGTGGGAGTGTCTCCCGTACCTGCTTCATGTAGGCGTAACACATGGTCTCAGCGACGCGTTTGCCCTCGTCGTAGCAGGCCCGGGGGCCGATAGGGTTCACATGACCCCAGTACTCCTCATTCTGGGGGTGCACTTCTGGGTCTGGGGGGGGGGGGGGGGGGGGGAGAGATAGACAGAAATACAGGTGTAAGTCACCAGGAATACAGTCAGCTGTTATTTATGATGTCAAATCCACTGAAACCCAATCCTCCCATTAGTAGTCGTTGTTCAGGATAAAGAATAAAGAAATAATTATTGCAACAAGCAGAAATGTATCCTACATACACAGTAAACAAGATCTATATGATTGAAGGACACGCTTAGGGAAAAGTAATTTTGTGAGAAGTTGCACACACTCACACGTACGCAAGCATGCATACAGTTGAAGTCGGAAGTTTACATACACCTTAGCCAAATACATTTAAACTCAGTTTTTCACAATTCCTGACATTTAACCCTAATAAAAACTCCCTGTCTTAGGTCAGTTAGGATCACCACTTTATTTTAAGAATGTGAAATGTCAGAATAATAGTAGAGAGAATGATTTATTTCAGCTTTTATTTCTTTCATCACATTCCCAGTGGGTCAGAAGTTTACATACACTCAATTAGTATTTGGTAGCATTGCCTTTAAATTGTTTAACTTCGGTCAAATGTTTCAGGTAGCCTTCCACAAGCTTCCCACAATAAGTTGGGTGAATTTTGGCCCATTCCTCCTAACAGAGCTGGTGTAACTGAGTAAGGTTTGTAGGCCTCCTTGCTCACACACACACACTTTTCAGTTCTGCCCACATATTTTCTATAGAATTGAGGTCAGGGCTTTGTGATGGCCACTCCAATACCTTGACTTTGTTGTCCTTAAGCCATTTTGCCACAACTTTGGAAGTATGCTTGGGATCATTGTCCATTTGGAAGACCCATTTGCGACCGAGCTTTAACTTACTGATGTCTTGAGATGTTGCTTCAATATATCCACAGAATTTTCCTACCTCATGATGCCATCTATTTTGTGAAGTGCACCAGTCCATCCACCAGCAAAGCACCCCCACAACATGACGCTGCCACCCCCGTGCTTCACGGTTGGGATGGTGTTCTTCGGCTTGCAAGCCTCCCCCTTTTTCCTCCAAACATAACGATGGTCATTATGGCCAAACAGTTATATTTTTGTTTCATCAGACCAGAGGACATTTCTCCAAAAAGTGCAATCTTTGTCCCCATGTGCAGTTGCAAACCGTCGTCTGGCTTTTTTATGGCGGATTTCGAGCAGTGGCTTCTTCTTTGTTGAGCGGTTTTTCAGGTTATGTCGAAGTGGATATAGATACTTTTGTACCGGTTTCCTCCAGCATCTTCACAAGGTCCTTTGCTGTTGTTCTGGGATTAATTTGAACTTTTCACACCAAAGTACGTTCACCTCCAGCAGACAGAACGCATCTCCTTCCTGAGCGGTGTGACGGCTGTGTGGTCCCATGGTGTTTATACTTGCGTACTATTGTTTGTACAGATGAACGTGGTAACTTCAGGCATTTGGAAATTGCTCCCAAGGATGAACCAGACTTGTGGACGTCTACAATCTTAGGTGTTGGCTGATTTCTTTTGATTTTCCAATTATGTCAAGCAAAGAGGCACGGAGTTTGAAGGTAGGCCTTGAAATACATCAACAGCTACACCTCCAATTGACTCAAATGATGTCAATTAGCCTATCAGAAGTTTCTAAAGCCATGACATAATTTTCTGGAATTTTCCAAGCTGTTTAAAGGCACAGTCAACTTAGTGAATGTAAACTTCTGACCCACTGGAATTGTGATACAGTGAATTATAAGTGAAATAATCTGTCTGTAAACAATTGTTGGAAAAATTACTTGTGTCATGCACAAAGTAGATGTCTTAACCGACTTGCCAAAACTATAGTTTGTTAACAAGAAATTTGTGGAGTGGTTGAAAAACGAGTTTTAACTGACTCCAACCTAAGTGTATGGTAACTTCCGACTTCAACTGTACATACACACAGTTAAGTGGGTGTAGTCGAGTGTGTTGTTTTCTCTGGCTTTGACAGCAGCCCTACAGCTGGCCTGTTCATTAGTTCAACACTGCGGGGAGCATGTGCTGTACAAAGCTGACATTTCTCACTACAACAAAACCCAACACACCATACTGGGGTATTTGGAAATAGCCACGGGAAGGCTTTTCAAAAGCATCAACACCATTGGAACTATTTTATAGATGTGAATATTTGTAGCCACCTTTTAAGTAAATACCTGCAGTCAACTGTGCTGTACATTCGGAGATAAAGAAGCTTTTTTCATTTCACCTGTCATGTAAAATGTTCATTATGAAGCTTGCTGGTATTTCTCCAGTCACAGTGTTTGTTTACAAGCACACAACAACGAGAGACCGGAGCCTTGCTAGTCACTCACTGTTGTGCAACACTCGGCATGTGATCTAGTTGCAGTATAGAGTTCACAACATAATGTTTGCCAGCTAGATATCATAATTCATTATTATAACTCTGGTACCCCAGGGAAGGCTCACACGAACGCATGCACGCGTGCAATGCGGTTATTGGTTCCTCAGAGCACTGTTGTCTTTATCCAGAGATGTGGTGAGCGGAGTTGAGGACAGTTACAAAGGAATACCGCGCAAACAGACAATAACAGCTGCAACAGCTTCTTCTTTCTTGTTACTGCTGTGGCTAAAGTTACTGAACTGTAGCAAAACAAAACAACGTTCATTTGCATAAGAAAGCGACATGTTGGCAAGCTTTAACTAAGGTTTGAGGGGATTCACAGTCATAACTCTATGAAACACCTAGTCCTCCAGGCCTAGCATTGCTGTTAATGTTAGCGCTTTCTGTCAACAGCTGGCACCAGTGGAGAAGGCTACTGTAGTGGTGGTGCGATAAAGGTCTGTCTCACTAGCGTAACCTACACTGCTAGCTTCACATAAATCATTAATAAAGGGGTCAGGCAGCGTACCTAAGCCTAGAGATCAATAAAGGGGGCAGGCGGAAGGCTCTGGCAATTAGCGGTGAACTCTCTAGGCAATGGGCTCATGTCAGCCACTCGCGTAGTCGACTTTGGGTGGTAGACAGAGGGAGAAGGAAATAGAGTGAGAAAGAGAGTGCATCGTAAGATTGACTAAGTCGATCATTGTCGTTGTGTGTGTGTGTGTACTGTATGCTCATTGGTGCGTACATGCGTATGAATTCAGGGTGTTTATGGAGATAGCCGGTAGCTTGGAGACCCTGAGGACCTTGATCCTGCTCCGGCCAGGAGTGGACAGCAGCCCAGCCCTGACGCTTTATCCTCCCTCCCTCAGAGACATCCCGCTGACCTGTGGCTGAACCTCAATTAGCCACAACAACAACAGCAGACACTGTCTCACCAGTTGTCTGTACACAGAAGCCCAGTTGTCAGTCAGGGAGAGAAAGATGACGTCGTAATAAAATGTCCACGCTGAGTAAACGGTGTGTGTGTGTGTGTTACCTCCGTAGACCTCAGACGTAGACGCCAGCAGCAGACGAGCTCCAACACGCTTCGCCAACCCTGGAGACATACAAGACAAAAGCAATAAGACCCAGAGCCAAAAACCCTGGAGAGGCAGACCAGATCAATCAAACCCAGAGCCTGTCCTGGGGAGAGCCACAGACTAGATCAATCAAAGCCAGAGTGGAGCCTGGGGAGAGAGTCAGACAAGAGTAATAAAGCCAGGCATCACACCTGTGGAGAGGCAGACAAGATCAATCCAATTCAGAGTGGATCCAGCAGCGAGACAGAGCAGAGAGATCAGAACAGGATTAGTATAGAAGGAGAACCTGGGAGGGGTAATCCAATCAAAGCAGTGGGACTGGAACTAGATATACTTACAGACAGCGGGAAAAGGACAATCCAGCATAGTGTATCTAATCAAAGAGTTCAAGTTCGCCAGCCTGGTCCCAGATCTGTATGTGTTTAAGCCAACTCATCTGACTATACATGTTGGCAAAACACTTCCCAGCCCAGATCTGGGACCAGGCTTTCACTTGGCAAGAAAGACTTCCAAGTCTGTGGAGAGAGGAATCTAGGCCACTCGTATGTCCTTCTAACCTGTTGTATATCACACCCCAATTACCCAACAACCTCCGCTGCCACTCTAAAACACTGAAGGTACAGTAAATTGGTGTGGGGGCGATGGCATGAGATGTTCAAAGTGAAAATGCATGTGATAAAAATGCCATTTCAGAGTTTTCTGTGCCAGAAATATTTCTACTAAGATAATTACCAGACAGTTGTGGTCAGTAATTGTCCAAGGATGAATGACACCTGTAAATGCACAGGAAGGTGCCACACAGTGCAGACAACACATTGAATGCCTCTTCACTCTCAACATGGAAATCGCATGTGAAATTACTACACACTCTCATGAAGAGATGGCTCTTGCAGTCTCTTTATTACCAGTGTGGACCATAAAGGTGTGTGTGCGCGTGCGCACGTCCGGTCTGTCGGTCAGCAATGGTACTGTAGGGTTGGCTGGGTTTTGTTCCATACCAGCACTAACAGATGCGAAACACATCATCTTGTTCTTGAAGCAGATTAGGTGAAGAGTAATTGGTCAATATATGGCGGTAACTCACACACACACACACACACCAGAATGCAGCTGATCATGCTCTTCTCATGAGTCCGTGTGCACGTCTATATGTGTGTCATGGCGGAGAGAGTAAGAGATCTACAAGCCTGCTCAGTCTTCACTGTGGAAGGTGTGGACTGTAAGCTAACTGGTGGCCTTGAGCTGATCTCAGGCCTTTACTCAGCTATGTGGTGGAGGGATGTGAGCTTAATACAACCACTATCACACACTAGCCAGAGGAGGATCAGCTGCACTCTGGGGAGGAGGGGGCAAAGGAGAGAGGGAGAGAGGTGAAGGTGGAGAGAGGTGTAGAGAGAGTTGTAGAGATTATTGGCAGAGGTGGAGGGAGAGAGGTGGAGGGAGAGAAGGTAATTAGAGGGACCAGTCTTCCATGTTATTTGTTCATTTTCCTCCCTCATGTTCCGTACCCCCTGATGACTGACTGTCAGAGAAACCTGCCTCGTCACCAGTCCATTAATTATAATCATCAGTCAATCATACCTGCCTGTCAAACAGTGGCAAGGGAGTTTCCGTGAAGACGGTTGTCACCATCGTTTTGGAGATAGTTCTGATTCTACCATTCAAATCTGTAGAAATTACAAAACCACAAAACAAAAACTATGCAAAGAAAAGTCCTTACTGATACATCCAAACTAGACTAAAATAGAGGACTGCACTGCTGTTAACCCAGTGGATGTAATTCATGACTCACCCAGCATGTTGAGGGTTCCTATAGTGTTAGTCTTCAGGGTCTTGATGGGATTGTACATGTAGTTGGGAGGAGAGGCAGGAGAGGCCAGGTGATAGATCTGGTCCACTGTAGGGGGGAGAAAGCGTGAGAGAGAGAGAGCGAGAGAGAGAGAGAGAGAGAGAGAGCGAGAGAGAGAGAGAGAGAAAGCGCACGAGAGAGAGAGAGAGAGAGAGAGAGAGAGAGAGAGAGAGAGAGAGAAAGAGAGAGAGAGAGAGAAAGCGCACGAGAGAGAGAGAGAGAGAGAGAGAGAGAGAGAGAGAGAGAAAGAGTGAGGGGGGAAAGAGAAAATAGGGAGGGAGAGAGATTAATAGAATTATTTGCACACCTGCAGAAAGAGAATAAGTTAATAACATGGTACTGTAAAGGCACAATGAATAACAGTGGTTGGTGTCTGGTAGAAAAGAACACCATAGTGAAGGATGTTATGATCAGCTGCTACTGCACTAGAAGCATGTTATGATCAGCTGCTACTGCACTAGAAGGATGTTATGATCAGCTGCTACTGCACTGGAAGGATGTTATGATCAGCTGCTACTGCACTGGAAGGATGTTATGATCAGCTGCTACTGCACTAGAAGCATGTTATGATCAGCTGCTACTGCACTAGAAGGATGTTATGATCAGCTGCTACTGCACTGGAAGGATGTTATGATCAGCTGCTACTGCACTAGAAGGATGTTATGATCAGCTGCTACTGCACTGGAAGGATGTTATGATCAGCTGCTACTGCACTAGAAGGATGTTATGATCAGCTGCTACTGCACTAGAAGCATGTTATGATCAGCTGCTACTGCACTAGAAGCATGTTATGATCAGCTGCTACTGCACTAGAAGGATGATATGATTAGCTGCTACTGCACTAGAAGGATGTTATGATTAGCTGCTACTGCACTAGAAGGATGTTATGATCAGCTGCTACTGCACTAGAAGGATGTTATGATCAGCTGCTACTGCACTGGAAGGATGTTATGATCAGCTGCTACTGCACTAGAAGCATGTTATGATCAGCTGCTACTGCACTAGAAGGATGATATGATTAGCTGCTACTGCACTAGAAGGATGTTATGATTAGCTGCTACTGCACTAGAAGGATGTTATGATCAGCTGCTACTGCACTAGAAGGATGTTATGATCAGCTGCTACTGCACTGGAAGGATGTTATGATCAGCTGCTACTGCACTAGAAGGATGTTATGATCAGCTGCTACTGCACTGGAAGGACGTTATGATCAGCTGCTACTGCACTGGAAGGATGTTATGATCAGCTGCTACTGCACTGGAAGGATGTTATGATCAGCTGCTACTGCACTGGAAGGATGTTATGATCAGCTGCTACTGCACTAGAAGGATGTTATGATCAGCTGCTACTGCACTAGAAGCATGTTATGATCAGCTGCTACTGCACTAGAAGCATGTTATGATCAGCTGCTACTGCACTAGAAGGATGATATGATTAGCTGCTACTGCACTAGAAGGATGTTATGATTAGCTGCTACTGCACTAGAAGGATGTTATGATCAGCTGCTACTGCACTAGAAGGATGTTATGATCAGCTGCTACTGCACTGGAAGGATGTTATGATCAGCTGCTACTGCACTAGAAGGATGTTATGATCAGCTGCTACTGCACTGGAAGGACGTTATGATCAGCTGCTACTGCACTGGAAGGATGTTATGATCAGCTGCTACTGCACTGGAAGGATGTTATGATCAGCTGCTACTGCACTGGAAGGATGTTATGATCAGCTGCTACTGCACTGGAAGGATGTTATGATCAGCTGCTACTGCACTAGAAGGATGTTATGATCAGCTGCTACTGCACTACAAGGATGTTATGATCAGCTGCTACTGCACTAGAAGGATGTTATGATCAGCTGCTACTGCACTAGAAGGATGTTATGATCAGCTGCTACTGCACTAGAAGGATGTTATGATCAGCTGCTACTGCACTGGAAGGATGTTATGATCAGCTGCTACTGCACTAGAAGGATGTTATGATCAGCTGCTACTGCACTGGAAGGATGTTATGATCAGCTGCTACTGCACTAGAAGGATGTTATGATCAGCTGCTACTGCACTGGAAGGATGTTATGATCAGCTGCTACTGCACTGGAAGGATGTTATGATCAGCTGCTACTGCACTGGAAGGATGTTATGATCAGCTGCTACTGCACTGGAAGGATGTTATGATCAGCTGCTACTGCACTGGAAGGATGTTATGATCAGCTGCTACAGCACTAGAAGGATGCTATGCCGATGTGAGCTTAGCATCTGCTTCATCTGACCACTTTTTTATTGATTGAGTCACTGGTGCTTCCTGCTTTAATAACACTGAAACATGCATGAGAGCACCAGCTGTTCGGGAAGACTGTGTGATCACGCTCTCCGCAGCCAATGTGAGTAAGACCTTTAAACAGGTCAACATTCACAAGGCCGCAGGGGTTACCAGGACTCGTACTCAGAGCATGCGCTGACGAACTGGCAAGTGTCTTCACTGACTTTTTCAACCTCTCCCAATCCGAGCCTCTAATACCAACATGTTTTAAGCAGACCACCATAGTCCCTGTGCCCAAGAACACTAAGGTAACCTGCCTAAATGACTACCAACCCGTAGCACTCACGTCTGTAGCCATGAAGTGCATTGAAAGGCTGGTCATGGCTCACATCAACACCATTATCCCAGAAACCCTAGACCCACTCCAAATTGCATACCGCCCTAACAGATCTGTCTGTCTGTCTGTGTGTGTGTGGCTGGCTGTGGCTGTCTGTGTGTGTGTGGCTGGCTGTCTGTGTGTGTGTGGCTGGCTGTGGTTGTCTGTGTGTGGTTGTCTGTGTGTGGCTGTGGCTCTGTCTGTCTGTCTGTCTGTCTGTCTGTCTGTCTGTCTGTCTGTCTGTCTGTCAGAGAGAGAGAGAGAGAGAGAGAGAGAGAGAGGAGAAAGAGAGAGAGAGAGAGAGGAGAAAGAGAGAAGGAACTACTGAGGTAAAAAGAAGCATTAAAGTTGTAATTGTAGAGCATTGATGGTTATGAGTAGAGCGCGGCTGGCTCTGTAGGGGAGATGGGTGTGTAGTGATGTGTTCCTGATAAGACTTGAAGGCACAGCAGGGTAGGCCCTGTTATCAACGCTACTTCTATCCCGCTCACCAAGGTCAATGGGTGGAGGAGAGGAGGAGGTTTTAGGCTTCTTTTGAGACCTTCTGTCAGGTGAACATAGATTCCCCTCAAAGTATTATCTCAGGGACACAAGTGATCTAACAATCAGCTTTTCCCAGCAGACCACTGACCTAAAAGCTCTGTCCCAGTGGGCAAAATGTGGCCCTCTTATGTCTTTTTCATGACCAGATCAAGATGCTATGGGAAATATGTCATATTTTGGTTGTTATCTGGTTAGACTACAACCAGATAAAGACATTTTTGTTGTTGCTAAAAATACATTGATAAATCGCCCTTATACAACCAGTATTCAACCTGACCAAGACATCGTAACAGACGTCATTGCAATCAGTTTCGGCCGCTGACATGGGGATAGCTCTATGGAGAGGGACCAAAGGGGATGTAGAGGGGTGAGAGGGGGTCCGGAGAGAGGGGACGGAGAGAGAAGGAAAGAGGGGAGAAGGGATGGAAAGAATGAGGGTAGAGTGAGGACAAGAGGGAGATGAGGTGGGTGAGGGATCCCCGTGGCTAGAAGGGTGAAAAGAAGTGAGGGAATAAACAGGTGACAGATGTGTGACTAAGGAAATGAGAAAGAGAAGAGAGAGAAATGATTGAGTTGGCAGGTGAGAGGCAGAGAGAGAGGGGCATAGAGATGGAGGACAGAGCGAGATAGCAAAAAGAGAGAGCAGAAAAAGAGTGCAGAAAGAGAGGGCAGAGGGAGCGAGAGACAGAGGTCAGAGAGAGCGAGAGAGAGAGGGCATAGAGCGAGAGAGAGAGGGCATAGAGAGCGAGAGAGAGGTCAGAGAGAGGGCATAGAGAGCGAGAGAGAGGTCAGAGAGAGGTCAGAGAGAGAGAGAGAGAGAGGTCAGAGAGAGTGAGAGAGAGAGGTCAGAGAGAGCGAGAGAGAGAGGTCAGAGAGAGCGAGAGAGAGAGGTCAGAGAGAGCGAGAGAGAGAGGTCAGAGAGAGCGAGAGAGAGAGGTCAGAGAGAGCGAGAGAGAGAGGTCAGAGAGAGCGAGAGAGAGAGGTCAGAGAGAGCGAGAGAGGGCATAGAGAGCGAGAAAGAGAGGGCATAGAGAGCGAGGTCAGAGAGAGGAGAAAGAGGGCAGCGAGGGAGAGGGCAGCGAGGGAGAGGGCAGCGAGGGAGAGGGCAGCGAGGGAGAGGGCAGCGAGGGAGAGGGCAGCGAGGGAGAGGGCAGCGAGAGAGTGGGCAGCGAGAGAGAGTGGGCAGCGAGAGAGTGGGCAGCGAAAGAGGGCAGAGGGAGCGAGCCCTAACCCACACTATTAAATTAATCGAAACAGGAACATTTTACATCTGGCTAGAAATGAATAAGGTAATTGTATATCTATATCCCCCCAGTAGAATCCCCATACTTTAACCCCGACAGCTTCTCCATCCTAGAGGGGGAGCTCAACTGTTTCCAGGCCCAGGGATGTACTAGTCTGTGGCAGCCTAAATGCAAGAAGTGGACAAGAACCTGACACTGTTAGCACACAGGGGGACAAACACCTACCTGGAGGTGACAGCATTCCTTCCCAAATATGCCCCCCTAGCCACAACTATGACAACAGAACCAAGAAAAATGGGTAACAACTCCTGTATCTCTGTCACAGGCTGGGTAAATACATAGTCAATGGTAGGCTTCGAGGTAGGTACACCTACAGCTCATCCCTTAGCAGTAGTACTGTAGATTACTTTATCACTGACCTCAACTCAGAGTCTCTCAGAGTGTTCACAGTCAGCCCACTGACAGCAGCAGCAAGAGATTCTGCACAGATACTGTCAGACTTGGGCCCTGACTGTAAATCTCAGAAAGACAAAAATAACAGTGTTCCAAAAAAGGTCCAGTTGCCAGGACCACAAATACAATTCCATCTAGACACCGTTGCCCTAGAGCACACAAAACAACGACACATACAGTTGAAGTTGGAAGTTACCATACACTTAGGTTGGAGTCATTAAAACTAGTTATTCAACCACTCCACAAATGTCTTGTTAACAAACTATAGTTTTGGCAAATCGGTTAGGACATCTACAAGTCATTTTTCGAACAATTGTTTACAGACAGGTTATTTCACTGTATCACAATTCCAGTGGGTGAAAAGTTTACATACACTAAGTTGACTGTGCCTTTAAACAGCTTGGAAAATTCCAGAAAATGTCATGGCTTTAGAAGCTTCTGATAGGCTAATTGACATCATTTGACTCAATTGGAGGTGTACCTGTCGATGTATTTCAAGGCCTTCCTTCAAACTCAGTGCCTCTTTGCTTGACATCATGGGAAAATTAAAAGAATTCAGCCAAGACCTCAGGAAAAAAATTTGTAGACCTCCAAAAGTCTGGTTCATCCTTGGGAGCAATTTCCAAATGCCTGAAGGTACCACGTTCATCTGTACAAACAATAGTACGCAAGTATAAACACCATGGGACCACACAGCCGTCATACCGCTCAGGAAGGAGACAAGTTCTGTCTCCTAGAGATGAACATACTTTGGTGCGAAAAGTTCAAATCAATCCAAGAACACAAGGACCTTGTGAAGATGCTGGAGGAAACAGGTACAAAACTATCTATATCCACAGTAAAACAAGTCCTACATAACCTGAAAGGCCGCTCAGTAAGGAAGAAGCCACTGCTCCAAAACCTCCATAAAAAAACAGACTACGGTTTGCAAATGCACATGGGGACAAAGATCGTACTTTTTGGAGAAATGTCCTCTGGTCTGATGAAACAAAAATAGAACTGTTTGGCCATAATGACCATCGTTATGTTTGGAGGAAAAAGGGGGATGCTTGCAAGCCGAAGAACACCATCCCAATAGTGAAGCACGGGGGTGGCAGCATCATGTTGTGGGGGTGCTTTGCTGCAGGAGGGACTGGTGCACTTCACAAAATAGATGGCATCATGAGGGAGGAAAATATGTGGATATATTGAAGCAACATCTCAAGACATCAGTCAGGAAGTTAAAGCTTGGTTGCAAATGGATCTTCCAAATGGACAATGACCCCAAGCATACTTCCAAAGTTGTGGCAAAATGGCTTAAGGACAACAAAGTTGTGGAAGCCTACCCGAAATGTTTGCCCCAAATTAAACAATTTAAAGGCAACGCTACCAAATAATAATTTGGTGTATGTAAACTTCTGACCCACTGGGAATGTGATGAAAGAAATAAATCTCTCTACTATTATTCTGACATTTCACATTCTTAAAATAAAGTGGTGATCCTAACTGACCTAAGACAGGGAATTTTTACAAGGATTAAATGTCAGGAATTTTGAAAAACTGAGTTTAAATGTATTTGGCTAAGGTGTATGTAAACTTCTGACTTTAACTGTACCTCGGCCTAAAAATCAGTGCCACAGGTGACTTCCACAAAGCTGTGAACGATCTGAGAGAGATGAGATGGCCTCCTGCGCCATCAAAAAGAACATAAAATTCGACATACCAATTAGGATATGACAAAAAAAATACTTGAATCAGTTGTAGAACACATTGCCCTTCATGGTTGTAAGGTCTGGGATCCACTGACCAACCAAGAATTCACAAAATGGGACAAACACCAAATTGAGACTCTGCATGAAGAATTTGGCAAAAATACCCTCTGTGTACAATGTAAAACACCAAACAATGCATGCAGAGCAGAATTAGGAAAATACACGCAAATTATTAAAATCTAGAAAAGATCCGTTCAATTCTACAACCACCTAAAAGGCAGTGATTCCAGTACTTTCTGTCACGTCTACTCCCCCTCACCAGCGCTCGATGTCGCCGGTCTAACCACCGGTCCTGGCAACAATCATTGCGCACACATAAGTATTCAGACCCTTTACACAGTACTTTGTTGAAGCACCTTTGGCAGAGATTACAGCCTTGAGTCTTCTTGGGTATGATGCTACAAGCTTGGCACACCTGTATTTGGGTAGTTTCTCCCATTCTTCTCTGCAGATCCTCTCAAGCTCTGTCAGGATGGAAGGGAGCATTGATGCACAGCTATATTCAGGTCTCTCCAGAGATGTTCGATCAGGTTCAATTCCGGGCTCTGGCTGGGCCACTCAAGGACATTCAGAGACTTGTTCCGAAGCCACTTGAGCGTTGTCTTGGCTGTGTGCTTAAGGTCGTTGTCCTGTTGGAAGGTGAACCTTCGCCCTAGTCTGAGGTCCTGAGCGCTCTGGAGCAGGTTTTCATCAAGGATCTCTTTCTGTACTTTGCTCTGTTCATCTTTCCCTCGATTCTGACTAGTCTCCCAGTCCTTACCACTGAAAAACATCCCTACAGCATGATGCTGCTACCACCATGCTTCACCGTAGGGATGGTGCCAGGTTTCCTCCAGATGTGACGCTTGGCATTCAAGCCAAAAAGTTCAATCTTGGTTTCATCAGACCAGAAAATCTTGTTTCTCATGGTCTGAGTCTCCTTTAAGTGCCTTTTGGCAAACTCCAAGCGGGCTGTCATGTGCCTTTTACTGAGGAGCGGCTTCGTCTGGCCACTCTACCATAAAGGCCTGATTTATGGAGTGCTGCAGAGATGGTTTTCCTTCTAGAAGGTTCTCCCATCTTCACAGAGAAACTCTGGAGCTCTGTCAGAGTGACCATCGGATTCTCTGTCACCTCCACGACTAAGGCCCTTCTCCCCCGCTTTGTCAGTATGGCCTAGCGGGCAGCTCTAGGAAGAGTCTTGGTGGTTCCACTTATGACCGAAGTCAGTTTGCATGCCGCCACAAGGAGTCGCTAGAGTGCGATCGGACAAGGACATCCCAGCCGGCCAAACCCTCCCTAACCCGGACGACACTGGGCCAATTGTGTACTGCCTCATGGGTCTCCCGATCGCTGCCGCCTGCGACACAGCCCTGAATTGAACCCGGATCTGTAGTTTGAATTTATTTTATTTTTACAGGGACAGTGCACATCAATCAACATTTCAGTAAAAGTGCCGGTTTTAGCCAGCCGGCTAATTTTCAACCACAGTCCCTGGGCAGGTTATTTAAAACAATTACAATACAGACAATCATTGAACAGTGAGCACACGCAGAGCAACATAGGACAAGCAAGACATAGCATACAGACAGAGCAACGTAGGACAAGCAAGACACAGCATACAGACAGAGCAACATAGGACAAAAAGCAACAAGACAAAATCCATAAAAGCAACAAAGTGTTTCCACACCTCACAAGCTACAGACAACAGACAACATGGAAAGCGGCAATACACAGCTAGGGATTATGTTCACAAATCTGATTGACCTTTAGCCATGTCTTCATGTTTTTTGTGAAAGTGTGGTAGGTGGTGCAGTTATGTGTGTCTGATGGCAGTGTGTTCCAGACATGGGAAGCTCTCACATAGAAAGCGGATTTACTAAAGGTGCTTTTCCTTAAGGGAACTATACAGTCACCTCTCATGGCAGACCTTGTGAATCTGCTGCCATAGGTTTGGGTTTTCTGTTTAATAAAAATACTGAGTGCAGGGGGAGCCAGGCCATTTAGGATCTTGAATACAAGACATGCGTCGGTGTATTGCACAAGATTTTCCCAACTCAGGAGCTCATGCTTTCTGAGGATGTAACAGTGATGATGGCTATTGGGCTTCCTATCGAGCACTTTGAGAGCCTGTTTGTAGACAGACTGAATAGGTTTTAATGTTGTATAGCAAGCTTGGGCCCAACTAGTCAAGCAGTATGTTAAGTGGGGGAGTATCATAGATTTGAAGTACAGTTTTGCTACCAGTGTAGTCAAGCAATTTTGTATATATCGGAAATTAGCTAGGTTGAATTTGGTTATTTGAATTACCTTTTTCACATGCTTTTTAAAAGAGAGGTTGGAATCAAGTATGATGCCAAGGTACTTAAAATCAGATACCACCTGGAGCTTCTCCCCTGACACAGACATCTGGCTCAGTAGCATCTGTTGCTCTCTTTGTGAAGAACATGCAGACAGTTTTTTTCACCTTGAGATGCAAACACGAGTCAGTAGTGACACCCCTAGTGACACCCCTAGTGACACCCCTAGCACCGCGATGCAATGCAATGCCTATTAATTTGGCACTGAATAGGCAGTTAGTATAGTCATTTATTTAACCTCTTGAGATGGAAAAACCTTAATAGGTATTTACTATAGTCATTTATTGAACATCTTGATGGGGGAAAAACATTTGCTCTTTATGACTGTTAAAACTAGATGAAATCAAAGTTACACACCAAGTTACACATCTCGAAAGGCACCAAATTGGTGGAACAGCCCAGAAGCCTGTTGGACAGACTGACTGATCAAATATTACAGGGAGAGAGAGAGAGGTTTCAGTCTATCTAGTGGTATATTCTCACACCTGGTCTTCTAACACAAGTTAAGCGAAGCAGGAGATTACAGTACTGTGTGGCAATCAGTGTTTATACAGTATCCCTATTATATGTGCCACTATATGTGATTGTATGAATTCTGTGTACGTGTGTGTGTTTCTGTGCGTGTGTGTCTGTGTGTGTCGTCACTCACCCTCGATGTAGAGCGGCTCCACCACGTCGTGGTTGATGAGCTCAAAGTTCTCATGGCCGATCCAGTGCTCCACGTTCCTCTTGCGGCCCGTGAAGAAGTTGTCCACCACCGTCACCTCATGGCCGTCCATCATCAGCTTATCAGTCAGATGGGAGCCAACAAAACCTGCGCCGCCCGTTATCTAGGGGATAGAGGGTTACACCATGAGTGAGGGAGGGAGAAACACAGAGAAAGAGAGAAAGGGACCCCACGAAGACCACCCTGCCTATGATCTAGACCAGGGGATAGAGGATCACACCATGAGAGGGGGAGGGGAGGAGATTGAGGGCACAAAAAACATCTAGACAGAGTAAGATGGATCTAGTTCAGGATAACCACGACAGAGTAAGATGGATCTAGTTCAGGATAACCACGACAGAGTAAGATGGATCTAGTTCAGGATAACCACGACAGAGTAAGATGGATCTAGTTCAGGATAACCACGACAGAGTAAGATGGATCTAGTTCAGGATAACCACGACAGAGTAAGATGGATCTAGTTCAGGATAACCACAACAGAGTAAGATGGATCTAGTTCAGGATAACCACGACAGAGTAAGATGGATCTAGTTCAGGATAACCACGACAGAGTAAGATGGATCTAGTTCAGGATAACCACGACAGAGTAAGATGGATCTAGTTCAGGATAACCACGACAGAGTAAGATGGATCTAGTTCAGGATAACCACGACAGAGTAAGATGGATCTAGTTCAGGATAACCACAACAGAGTAAGATGGATCTAGTTCAGGATAACCACGACAGAGTAAGATGGATCTAGTTCAGGATAACCATGACAGAGTAAGATGGATCTAGTTCAGGATAACCACAACAGAGTAAGATGGATCTAGTTCAGGATAACCACAACAGAGTAAGATGGATCTAGTTCAGGATAACCACGACAGAGTAAGATGGATCTAGTTCAGGATAACCACAACAGAGTAAGATGGATCTAGTTCAGGATAACCATGACAGAGGGAAGAAGGGAGAGAGAGCAAACTTTCAGTGTGTCCGAATCTGGGTAAAATCTTAACTTCAGATACAAGAGACAACTTCGGACATCTAACTTAGGCTGAGGTTAATAGAAAGCTGTTTATATTGAGATTGGGTAAGCAGCATTTCAGTCAGACAGACCTGTGCTGAAGCATAGGCCTAATCCCTAGTATGCCTTGAAGCTAGTTGCAGCTGGTTGTCCATTGAAGAGCAAGTGTAATATGTTAGGATAAGGGTCTAGCAGCCAGCCAGCCAGACACAACAGACCTGTCCTAAAGTGTAATCCCTAGTGGGAAATGATCAGATGTATAAGAGAGGATGTGTTTAGTATGGAACTCTGGATGAGGAGGTTTGCCAGCCAGACAACTCAGTGGGGAGTCAACTCAAGTGTCCAGTGAGCGGTGGCTTACGCAAGCCCAGGAAATCATGACCTTGTTGGGGCTCTCAGCCTCAGAGCAGCACCACAGGTGTATAGTAACGTACACACACTCATCTCACACACACACACGTTCCCTGACAGGATTTCAGCTCAGAGATCTGATCAAAAAGTATGATTCTCCACAGCGCAATGTCTACCACCTCAGATATATATATATATAAAAAAAAAAAACTGATGAATGTTTTAAGTCCAGGGTTCTGATCTCAGAGATAAGAGAGGAACGTGTGCGTGTTTGTGTGTGGGGTGTATGCATTTTGAAACACTCACCAAAATCCTTTTCCGATCCTTCTCTGAGAGGAACTTCACAGGGGGGTATTTCTGAGAGAAACTGGAAATCAGGATAAACATTCCAGAAATTAATCCTTTGATAGGAGGAAAGTACATTCATACAAATCAAAGCCATGAAATCCATCTATAAGTCATGTGTTAGCATCATGTTGATGAGAGCTGTAAGGCTACTGGGTCTATCATGCTGAGAGATGAGTAACAGTCCAGAACAGAACAGTAGAGGACTTCTTTAGGGACATCATCTGGGCTTATTATTAGGCTTGGCCCCTCTGGGTTAACACTGTGATTGTGGCAGGGAGCAGTGTGTGTCGTGACAGGGAACAGTGTGTGTCGTGACAGGGAACAGCGTGTGTGTCGTGACAGGGAACAGCGTGTGTGTCGTGACAGGGAACAGCGTGTGTGTCGTGACAGGGAACAGCGTGTGTGGCGTGACAGGGAACAGCGTGTGTGGCGTGACAGGGAACAGCGTGTGTGGCGTGACAGGGAACAGCGTGTGTGGCGTGACAGGGAACAGCGTGTGTGGCGTGACAGGGAACAGCGTGTGTGGCGTGACAGGGAACAGCGTGTGTGTCGTGACAGGGAACAGCGTGTGTGTCGTGACAGGGAACAGCGTGTGTGTCGTGACAGGGAACAGCGTGTGTGTCGTGACAGGGAACAGCGTGTGTGTCGTGACAGGGAACAGCGTGTGTGTCTGTGACAGGGAGCCGTGTGTGTGATTGTGGCAGGGAGCCGTGTGGGTCGTGACAGGGAGCAGTGTGGGTCGTGACAGGGAGCAGTGTGCGTCGTGACAGGGAACAATGTGTGCGTCGTGACAGGGAACAATGTGTGCGTCGTGACAGGGAACAATGTGTGCGTCGTGACAGGGAACAATGTGTGCGTCGTGACAGGGAACAATGTGTGCGTCGTGACAGGGAGCAGTGTGGGTCGTGGCAGGGACCAGTGTGGGTCGTGGCAGGGACCAGTGTGGGTCGTGGCAGGGACCAGTGTGGGTCGTGGCAGGGAGCAGTGTGGGTCGTGGCAGGGAGCAGTGTGGGTCGTGGCAGGGAGCAGTGTGGGTCGTGGCAGGGAGCAGTGTGGGTCGTGGCAGGGAGCAGTGTGGGTCGTGGCAGGGAGCTGTGTGGGTCGTGGCAGGGAGCAGTGTGGGTCGTGGCAGGGAGCAGTGTGGGTCGTGGCAAGGAGCAGTGTGGGTCGTGGCAGGGAGCAGTGTGTGGCGTGGCAGGGAGCAGTGTGTGGTGTGGCAGGGAGCAGTGTGTGGCGTGGCAGGGAGCAGTGTGATTGTGGCAGGGAGCAGTATGATTGTGGCAGGGAGCAGTGTGATTGTGGCAGGGAGCAGTGTGATTGTGGCAGGGAGCAGTGTGATTGTGGCAGGGAGCAGTGTGATTGTGGCAGGGAGCCGTGTGTGTGCGTGTGTGTCGTGGCAGGGAGCCGTGTGTGTGCGTGTGTGTGTCGTGGCAGGGAGCCGTGTGTGTGCGTGTGTGTGTCGTGGCAGGGAGCCGTGTGTGTGCGTGTGTGTGTCATGGCAGGGAACCGTGTGTGTGTGTGTCGGGGTAGGGGGCCGTGTGTGTGTGTCTCTCCTGGCCCTCCATATCCCCCCAGTGAAGACTGGGCCCCAGGGAAGACTGGGCCAGGAGTTGGAAAAACCACGTAACCAGAGTGACAACACTCTTTTCTTTGGGGAGTTGCAAACTATCTACCCACTAAACCCTTCAGAAGAGAGGGAGACATGTTCACTATTTCACCCTAATCACACAGCCCATTCAAGGTAATTGTGTTACCTAACAGAACACGAGTCATTCCCCCCTCTAAGGACTGATTTTGTGTGTGTGTGTGTGTGTGTGTGACGAATGTGTTTGAGTATGCATTGGAATATGTAGTTGAAGTCTGACGTTTACCACTCCACAAATGTCTTGTTAACAAACTATAGTTTTGGCAAGATGGTTAGGACATCTACATTGTGCATGACAATTTGACCCAAGTTAAACAATTTAAAGGCAATGCAACCAAATACTAATTGAGTGTATGTAAACTTCTGACCCACTGGGAATGTGATGAAATAAATAACAGCTGAAATAAATCTCTCTACTATTATTCTGACATTTCACATTCTTAAAATAAAGTGGTGATCCTAACTGACCTAACACAGGGTATTTTTACTTGGATTAAATGTCAGGAATTGTGAAAAACTGAGTTTAAATGTATTTGGCTAAGGTGTATGTAAACTTCCGACTTCAACTGTGTGTATGAATGATTTATTTCAGCTTTTATTTATTTCATCACACTCCCAGTGGGTCAGAAGTTTACATATACTCAATTAGTATTTGGTAGCATTGCCTTTAAAATTGTTTAACTTGGGTCAAACGTGTCAGGTAGTCTTCCACAAGCGTCCCACAATAAGTTGGGTGAAATTTGGCCCATTCCTCCTGACAGAGCTGGTGTAACTGAGTCAGGTTTGTAGGCCTCCTTGCTCACGCGCTTTTTCAGTTCTGCCCACAAATTTTCTATAGGATTGAGGTCAGGGCCTTGTGATGGCCACTCCAAGACCTTGACTTTGTTGTCCTTAAGCCATTTTGCCACAATTTTGGAAGTATGCTTGGGGTCATTGTCCATTTGGAAGATCCATTTGCGACCAAGCTTTAACTTCCTGACTGATGTCTTGAGATGTTGCTTCAATATATCCACATAATTTTCCTACCTCATGATGCCATCTATTTTGTGAAGTGCACCAGTCCCTCCTGCAGCAAAGCACCCCCACAACATGATGCTGCCACCCCCGTGATTCAAGGTTGGGATGGTGTTCTTCGGCTCGCAAGCCTCCCCCTTTTTCCTCCAAACATAATGATGGTCATTATGGCCAAACAGTCTATATTTGTTTCATCAGACCAGAGGATATTTCTCCAAAAAGTACAATCTTTGTCCCCATGTGCGGTTGCAAACCGTAGTCTGGCTTTTTTATGGCGGTTTTGGAGCAGTGGCTTCTTCCTTGCTGAGCAGCCTTTCAGGTTATGTCGATATAGGACTCGTTTTACTGTGGATATAGATAGTTTTGAACCTGTTTCCTCCAGCATCTTCACAAGGTCCTTTGCTGTTGTTCTTGGATTGATTTGCACTTTTCACACCAAAAGACGTTAATCTCTAGGAGACAGAACGCATCCCCTTCCTGAGCGGTATGACGGCTGTGTGGTCCCATGGTGTTTATGCTTGCATACTATTTTTGGTACAGATGAACGTGGTACCTTCAAGCATTTGGAAATTGCTCCCAAGGATGAACCAGACTCGTGGAGGTCTACAATTATTTTTCTGAGGTCTTGACCGATTTCTTTTGATTTTCCCATAATGTCAAGCAAAGAGGCACTGAGTTTGAAGGTAGGCCTTGAAATACATCCACAGGTACACCTACAATTAAGTCAATTAGCCTATCAGAAGCTTCTAAAGCCATGACATCATTTTCTGGAATTTTCCGAGCTGTTTAAAGGCACAGTCAACTTAGTGTATGTAAACTTCTGACCCACTGGAATTGTGATACAGTGAATTATAAGTGAAATAATCTGTCTGTAAACAATTGTTGGAAAAATTACTTTTGTCGTGCACAAAGTAGATGTCCTAACCGACTTGCCGAAACTATAGTTTGTTAACAAGAAATTTGTGGAGTGGTTGAAAAACAAGTTAATGACTCCAAACTTAAACTTCCAACTTCAACTGCATGCATGCATGTATGCATGTATTGGTATGCATGTATGCATGTATGTATGTATGTATGTATGTATGTATGTATGTATGTATGTATGTATTGGATTGCATGTATTGGTATGTATTGGTATGTATTTATGTATTGGTATGTATGTATGTATTGGTATGTATGTATATATGTATGTATGTATGTATGTATGTATGTATATATGTATGTATGTATTGGTATGCATGTATGTATGTGTGTGTGTGGGCGAGTGAGCAGTCTTTGTTGGGTCCTACAGTAGCCACACACCTCAACACAGCACTGGTAGTTTTTCCAGGAAAAAGAGGCAGGACCGAATCTGGGCAGCGCCTGCTATTCAGCATACCACAAGAAGGCAGGAGAAAACTGATTGATTTTTCCTGCTTCTCAGTCCTTCTCGCTCGCTACTGATTTGTCCCCCTCACTACTTATCTCTGAAAAATGTGCCGTTAGGGCGAAAATAGATTTCCATCCAATTTGGCCGTGTTTGGGCAAGACGGCAAGGTGAGAGTCTTTAAGAGGCGTACCCAGGAAGCTTGGAGAACTTAAAGTGGGGCAGACAGGTGCTCAGAGAGGCAGTGAGATGGGATTTAGTTCCATGATTAATCATGCCTGGGGACCTTGTGTGTGTGTGTGTGTGTGTGTGTGTGTGTGTGTGTGTGTGTGTGTGTGTGTGTGAGAGAGAGAGAGAGAGAGAGAGTTAGGCGGTATACCGTATACTAGGGTATTTGGAAATAGCCACGGTTTTCCAAAACCGTCAATATCGTTGAAACTACACTGAACCAAAATAGAAACACAACATGTAGTGTTGGTCCCATGTTTCACTAATGTGTTTACATCCCTGTTAGTGAGCATTTCACCTTTAAGATAATCCATCCACCTGACAACTGTGGCATATCAACAAGATGATTAATGATCATGCTGTTTACACAGGTGCACCTTGTGCTGGGGACAACAAAAGAACACTAAAAATGTGCCGTTTTGACACACAACGCCACAGAGGTCTCAAATTGAGAGTGTGTGCAATTGGCATGCTGACTGCAGGAATGTCCACCAGAGAATTTAATGTTAATTTCTCTACCATAATTTTAGAAAATTTGGCTGTATGTCCAACCCACCTCACAACCGCAGACCACGTGTATGGCGCCGTGTGAACAGAGCGCCCCATGGTAGCAGTGGGGTTATGGTATGGGCAGGCACATGCTACGAACAACGAACACAATTGCATTTTATCGATGGCAATTTGAATGCAGAGATACCACGACGAGATCCTGAGCCCCATTGTCGTGCCATACATCCGCCACCATCAGCTCATGTTTCAGCATGCACGGCCCATGTCGCAAGGATCTGAACACAACTCCTGGAAGCTGAAAATGTCCCAGTTCTTCCATGACCTGCACACTCACCAGACATGTCACCCATTGAGCATGCTTGGGATGCTCTGGATCGACAAGCGTGTTCCAGTTCACGCCAATATCCAGCAACTTCGCACAGCCATTGAAGAGAAGTGGGACAACATTCCACAGGCCACAGTCAACAGCCTGGTCAATGCTATGCGAATGAGATGTCATGCTACATGAGGCAAAAGGTGGTCACCTTTTTTTAAGATATCTGTGACCAACAGATGCATATCTGTATTCCCAGTCATGTGAAATCCATAGATTAGGACCCAATTTATTTATTCCTTATATGAACTGTAACTCAGTAAAATCTTTGAAATTGTCGCATGTTGCATTTATCTTTTTGTTCTGTATACTTTCTTAGAATTTTTTTTTTTAAATAAAATATGAATATTTGTTGCTACCTTTTAAGTAAACACCTGCAGTCAACTTGTGCAATACATTATGAGATTGCGTTCTTCATTTCACCTGTCACATCATTTTTCATAATGAAGCTTAACGGTATTTCTCCAGTCACATAGTGTTTGTTTACAAGCACACAACAACGAGAGACCAGAGCTTTGTGAGTCACTCACTGTTGTGCAACAATCGTCATGTGATCTAGTTACAGTACAGAGTTCATAACTAAATGTTTGCCTGCTAGATGTCTCATAACTATCAAGATAACTGTCTGAAATATGATAAATGCTCTGCAGTTGTGCATCTGGTTTGCTAATTTAGTAGATAGTTAGATATCTAGCTAAGTGGTTAGCTTCTTCTAAAACATGGGTGTCAAACTCATTCCATGGAGGGCCTAGTGTCTGTGGGTTTTTGGTTTTTCCTTTCAATTAAGACCTAGACAACCAGGTGAGGGGAGTTACTTAATAATTAGTGACCTTATTTCATCAACAAAAAAATACAAGACAGGAGCGAAGACCGCAGACACTCAGCCCTCAGTGGAATGAGTTTGACACATGTTCTAAACTCAAGCTTCAAGGTAACATCAGAGAGCCCCCTCCTGGATCAAGGGCCTCGCTGTCTAATATTTGTTTTGTCCGTGCAGCAAACTGTGTAGCATTTTTTAAGATAGTTGTATAAATTTGACCTGGAATGCCTGTCCTGTAAATACATTAGACCAGAGACTGTTAGCATTTAGCGTTCTCTGTGGGATTTTACAAGTGCTTGTTAGCATTGCTAACCATCGGATTTCGAAGGCTCATTGGTGGTTAAATAGCACCTTTTGTGTTCAGTGCCGGTATTACCGAATATCCCGGTATGGCACAAGGTCATTATGAAGGTATGAAAATCTGGATACCGCCCAAACCTAGTGTGTTTGTGTCTCTCTGTATGTGTGTGTGTGTGTGTGTGTGTGTGTGTGTGTGTGTGTGTGTGTGTGTGTGCATTCAAGATTGATTGATTGAGTGAGTGAGTGAGTGAGTGAGTGAGTGAGTGAGTGAGTGAGTGAGTGAGTGAGTGAGTGAGTGAGTGAGTGAATGAGTGAATGAGTGAGTGAGTCTGAAGGAAATAGGAGGTAAGTGAGTATAACTTCACAGCCAGGTAAATCTCATTGAGGTTGTAATGAGGTACAGTGCCCAACTCAAGGACTGCACAATGTGTCTGGAGGGCTATGATGAACAAGTATGCCCTTATAGATGGAGCAGTGTGAGCTAAGACCAAGTTTGTTCTTCACACCAAATAACCTAGTGGAATCAGATCTCCGCCTCAAGAGACTAGACTGCAGAGGGGACTTGGGGGGCACACACACCCCAATGACAGAAAGATACATCAACACCACTATCTGTTACCAAACTCCAACATGATCTTACCCCAATATTAACATTTACACCTACTATCGTCCAGAATGATTTAGGGTACAAAACCCACTATTCTCACAGGGCTTTGGTCTGCAGATGCACACAAACAGACCGGTATCCCTTCTTTCTTTGTCTTTCTGAAATAGTTGAGCATTCAGTCTTTGAACATCTCTCTCAGAATGATCTTCTTGACCCTAACTAGTCAGGTTTCAAGACAGGTCACTCAACTGAGACTGCTCTCCTCTGTGTCATGGAGACCTGCACTGCCAAAGCTAACCCTCTCTCCTCTGGTTCTCATCCTCCTAGATCATGGAGACCTGCACTGTCAAAGCTAACCCTCTCTCCTCTGGTTCTCATCCTCCTAGATCATGGAGACCTGCACTGTCAAAGCTAACCCTCTCTCCTCTGGTTCTCATGCTCCTAGACCATGGAGACCTGCACTGCCAAAGCTAAACCTCTCTCCTCTGGTTCTCATGCTCCTAGACCATGGAGACCTGCACTGCCAAAGCTGACCCTCTCTCCTCTGGTTCTCATGCTCCTAGATCATGGAGACCTGCACTGCCAAAGCTAACCCTCCCTCCTCTTGTTCTCATCCTCGTAGATCAGGGGTATCCAACAGGTAGATCGCAAGCTACGAGTAACTCATATCCCCACTATGAGTAGCTCACCAATCTAATCTGAAAGAAAGTACATGCATTTTTTTATGTGTTCCATCGCAAACTGTCATAAACATTAAAACCTGTTGGGGCTAGGGGGCAGTATTTGCACGGCCGGATAAAAAACGTACCCGATTTAATCTGGTTACTACTCCTGCCCAGAAACTAGAATATGCATATAATTAGTAGATTTGGATAGAAAACACCCTAAAGTTTCTAAAACTGTTTGAATGGTGTCTGTGAGTATAACAGAACTCATATGGCAGGCCAAAACCTGAGAAGATTCCATGCAGGAAGTGTCCTGTCTGACAATTTGTTGTCCTTCTAGGTTATCTCTATCAAAAATACAGCATCTCTGCTGTAACGTGACATTTTCTAAGGCTTCCATTTCTAAGGCTTCCATTGGCTCTCAGAATGCTCCAGAAAGTGGAATAAGAGCTCTGCAGTCTCTGGGCTAAGTACAGCAGTTCTGTTTCTTACTGGCCTGCCTGGGGACAGTGACACTGGAGATGCGCGTTCATGTGAATTCTCCATTTTGTTCTTTCAGTCTTTGAACGAATACAACGTCGCCCGGTTGGAATATTATCGCTATTTTACGAGAAAAATCGCATAAAAATGTATTTTAAACAGCGTTTGACATGCTTTGAAGTACGGTAATGGAATATTTCGATTTTTTTTGTCACGAAATGCGCCCGCGCGTCACCCTTCGGATAGTTACCAGAACGCACGAACAAAACGGAGCTATTTCAATATAACTATGGATTATTTCGAACCAAAACAACATGTGTTGTTGAAGTAGAAGTCCTGGGAGTGCATTCTGACGAAGAACAGCAAAGGTAATCCAATTTTTCTTATAGTACATTGAGTTTGGTGAGGGCCAAACTTGGTGGGTGTCAAATTAGCTAGCCGTGATGGCCCGGCTATCTACTCAGAATATTGCAAAATGTGCTTTCGCCGAAAAGCTATTTTTAAATCTGACACCGCGATTGCATAAAGGAGTTCTGTATCTATAATTCTTAAAATAATTGTTATGTATTTTGTAAACGTTTATCGTGAGTAATTAGGTAAATTCACCGGAAGTTTGCGGTGGGTATGCTAGTTCTGAACATCACATGCTAATGTAAAAAGCTGTTTTTTTATATAAATATGAACTTGATTGAACAAAACATGCATGTATTGTATAACATAATGTCCTAGGAGTGTCATCTGATGAAGATCATCAAAGGTTAGTGCTGCATTTAGCTGTGGTTTTGGTTTTTGTGACATACATGCATGCTTTGAAAATGGCTGTGTGATTATTTTTGGGAGGGTACTCTCCTGACATAATCTAATGTTTTGCTTTCGCTGTAAAGCCTTTTTGAAAACGGACAGTGTGGTTAGATTAATGAGAGTCTTGTCTTTAAAATGGTGTAAAATAGTCATATGTTTGAGAAATTGAAGTTATAGCATTTATGAGGTATTTGTATTTCGCGCCACACGATTCCACTGGCTGTTGACTAGGTGGAACGCAAGCATCCCGCCTTGCCCAGGGAGGTTAAGCTCCTGGCTACTTTCCAATCAAAGCCACATTGACATTATCCTAACCCTGGTTAGCCACTACTGGCATAAAAAGCCAAACGTAACACAATATCTGCTAATTAATTTCCAGCAATATTGCCCATGTCTGTTTTGTGCGCGCGTTTGTCTATCAGTCCGGATGTAGCCAGGTAGCGATGCTAATGATAACCGGCGTCTTGTGGGTAAACAGAAATACATTCCCCATAAACATTCTAAATGAAATGTAAACAGCAAAGTAGGATTATTTGACAAAACAAGACTATATCATGATTATTTGTATCAATTGGGTGGCCATTGTTGTGCAAAGATGACATGTTCTGCAGCAGTAGGCCTAACAGCAGAAACATCGCTAGACTGACACATTACGCTCTTGCTAGATGTACAATGGGGCGGCAGATTGCCTAGTCGTTGGACTAGTAACCGGAAGGTTGCAAGATCGAATCCCTGAGCTGACAAGGTCAAAATCTGTCGTTCTGCCCCTGAACAAGGCAGTTAACCCACTGTTCCTAGGCCGTCATTGAAAATAAGAATTTGTTCTAAACTGACTTGCCTAGTTAAATAAAGGTAAAATATATATTTTTTAAAACATAAAAAAAGGGGGAATTACACAAAAAATATATATAAATAAACAAACATTTTGGTTATTTTCCAGACCTAGAAAATGGTCTGATGTGATTTAAGCATTGATATGGACTCCCATTTTTGTTGTTTCTTTATGAATAATTGGTATATTCAGAAAAAAAATCCAAAACCACCAAAAATACAACTATGAGAAAACAGAATGAGAAAATACTAAATAAAAGTTATGGGGCCTGTCATGCCAAATTCTGTTTATTAACCATTATATTACCAGGTATATTGACAGAAAACACATACATTGTACACCAAGTACCCGGGGAAGAGATGAACGGTAGAGAAGAGAAGAATGAATAGCTCGCAATTTTTTTTTAAGTAGCTAAAAAATGGTTGGAAACCCCTGTCCTACACCTATCCGCTGCTTTCAACACCGTGAACCAGCAGATCCTCCTCTCCACACTCTCTGGGATGGGCGTCTCTGCACACTCTTGCATTGTATCCTACCTGGCATGTCGCTCCATGGAGAAGATCTGTGTCTGCACCACGTACTCTCACTACTGGTGTCCCCCAAGGCTCGGTTCTAGGCCCTCTCCTCTTCTCTCTATACACCAAGTCACTCGGATCCATCATTGCTTTCCGGATAACACAACTACTTTTCTCCTTCCCCACTTCTGACGCCCAGGTGGTAGTGCTGAGCGATTAGTGTTTTTTGAGGTTGGTTCAGTTCGGGTTAAATTAATTATGAAATAATGACATTAAAAATATTTTTAAGTGGAAATTCCAAAACAGTGAACATTCAATTACCCAAAACATTCAAAACATTCCATTGTCTTTGTCAGTTAAACATTGGGTAGACATCAATAGAAAAATAGGAAATGATTATTAAATAACACACTATTTCAGTTGTGTATATGACTTAGTTTTTATTTGATTACTTTATTATTTTGAATTCCTTAAAGTCATTATCTCATCTCTACTCAGGCAGTAGCAACCAGCCATCCATCCATCTAGGGTTACCTCCGTGGTCCCCATACTGTACTGTCTTTAGTCATCCTTTTAGCTAGCCTGCCTAAGTATACTGCAGAGCTGTCTGACAAATTCATTTTATTAGTTTTTAAAGAAGATAAGGCGTACTTTCAAACTCTCTCTATCCTGCCTCTCGTTGTTGTGTTGTGCACGTTCCTCTCTCATGCGGTCAGTGTGTATCTAACCTAACTTTGCAGGTGTAAAATTATCTATCTCTGTCCGAGGCTGAAAGAACAGGCACAATGGATTGTGGTCATTGTAGTTAATTACCACGTTTCTGCAATGAGCTAGGTTGAATATTTTGCTTAATGAAAACTACAACTCTTCAGCCCAGCATCTTACATAGTTCTTGATTTAATTTCTCTCGTGAATGATCCGATTTCTCTCGTGAATGATCCGATTTCTCTCTCGAGAAACAGAACATTGGGCTCTGGACAACAAATAAAATGCCATTGTTCACCCTACACATGGTTAGCAGATGTTATTGTGAGTGTAGCGAAATGAAACACCCTGTCATTCTCTGCATACATCAAAGCTGTGACTTGCTCCTGCAGGTTCATGCTCTACAACATCCTACCTCACACAGGAAGCGGTGCAGGATTTATTCAAGGCTTTTGTCAACTCCCATCTAAACTATTGCAGCTCTCTGTTGGCTGAGCTCCCTGAGCTACCTTGTGCCATCAAACCTCTGCAACTTATCCAGAACGCCACAGCCTGCCTGGTGTTCAACCTTCCAAAGTAACCCCATGTCACTCTGCACACTCCACTGGCTACCAGTTCAAGCTCACATCCACAACAAGACCATGGTGCAAGAGAAACTGACCCTCCCTACCTTCAGGCTATGCTCAAACCCTACACCCCAACCCAAGCACTCCGTTCTGCCACCTCCAGTGTCTCAGACACCCACACAGTCCCTCTCAGAGACACACAGTCCCTCTCAGAGACACACAGTCCCTCTCAGAGACACCCATAGCTCCATCTATGTATTATTATATATGAAATATTATAATAGCCATTTACCAAATCTGAGGCGGGGTGACGCACATTATTATTGTTTGAACTGCAGATTGCCCGTTTAAGATATGGAGCATCTGTAGCACAGCAGACCACAGTTATGAATAAACATGCCACTGCTGGGAGATTAACTCTACTGTATTCTACTGTAGTCTAGTCAATTCCGTTCTGACATTGCTCGTCCTAATATTTATATATTTCTTTAATCCATTCTTTTACTTTTAGATTTGTGTGTATTGTTGTGAATTGTTAGATATTATTAACATTTGATTTAATGTGTTTGTGCGTACGTGTGTGTGTGCGTACGTGTGTGTTTTTACGTGTGTGTGTTTGCGTGTGTGTGTTTGCGTGTGTGTGTTTGCGTTTACGTGCGTTTGTGTGTGTGTGTGTGTGTGTGTTTACGTGCGTTTGCGTGCCTGCGTGCGTGCGTGTTTGCAGGTGTGTGATGAAGCAGACATACCTCAGCTCCAGATCCCGGATCTTCTCTCTGAGGGGAGCAACTGCCTGTGAGAAAGAGAGACAGAAGAATATAAAGACAGATTAGACTGATCCTGCAGGGATAATGTGTTACCATGGTATTATCCTACTGTAAGGACACATACAGTGTAAAGGTAATGCTAAATAGTCATTCAGAGCAGTTTGGTTTGGGCTGCTCATCTGCTGAGGAGTGTGTGATTTCATGTGGAACTGTTTCGCCTGCCGGGTTTACAAACGCACCCGACGACAAGACTAAGTGACACATCAATCATTTAGTTTGTTGTATTCCCTTAAGCTTGCATTGTACGAGCACACACACACAGGTTTGCTTGTTACATTCCCAGACAACACCTTCACCCCCATTGGCGTGAGACTTCTAATCAGAGATCAGTGTGTCTGGGGAGAAATGTCACCCTGGATAACAGCCTGCGCAGACACCCAGAAATGAGTCTTCAGAGCCACTTTGAACCGTAAGGTCATCCAGATACGAAAGAGCCCTATTCTAATGAGGAAATTGACAGAGATAAAGACACCATTTTGATTCAGTAACAGACTGGTAATTCTCTCTCTCTCTCCCGCACAGTGATAGCCAATCCATATTCACTACTTTGTAGTAACACTTGTAGTAACAAACTGTCCACAATGCTAAACACATCCCAGGGTGACACAATGTCCAGTATACAGGACAACTAGAATCAGGTGTGTTTAGTGCTGAGCTGGAACAGAAGCACAGTGCGGCCCGCCAGGAGGAAGAGTCTCTAGACATCCATTCCTGCTCTAAATCATCATTAGTAAGGCCTCCCATTGGGCCTGTCGGTCTGTCTATACCGGCATCATTTACAGCTCTCCCTCAGCGGGTGTTTGGGCCTTCCCTTCTGGGTAAATATAACAAAGAGACAGATAAAGAGGATAAAAACTGACCGCAGCACAACGAGAAAAGCAGCGAGATGTTTGAACACCTCGGGTGTCAGGCCTCTGACTGGGAGATTGAATTAAAATGCCTTCACACACAGCGACATGTCAGTGTGTACACTGTGTGTGTGTGTGTATACTGTGTGTGTACACTGTGTGTGTGTGTTGGACGGAAGATTTTGTGCTGGGGACATTATATTATTCATATTGATCATACATTGCATGATGTATGTAAAACAGTGAGGAAGAGAGAACTCACCTCGTCAATCCTTTCCTCAATCTTCATCTCTCCATGTTCCTGTATGGATCTAGAGATAGAGAGAAAGAGCCATACAGTGAGGCGTGATTGAAACTCTAATCACTTCAGCCCAGAGTCAATAGCTCACCACACAAAGCCTGCTTTTCGGTACCCACGCTCCTCCGTATGTCTATCTGTCCCCCACTCCTCCACCTCCTCTCCCCCGTCTGGCTGTGTCTGGTTGTCTCCCCCTTTACTTCTCCACTTCCTCTCATTCCCTACATTGCATCATTTGCTCCCTCCATCCCCTCCATCCCCTCTTCCTCACCCTCCATCCCCCTCTTCCTCACCCTCCATCCCCTCTTCCTCACCCTCCATCCCCTCTTCCTCACCCTCCATCCCCTCTTCCTCACCCTCCATCCCCTCTTCCTCACCCTCCATCCCCCTCTCTCTCTCCCTCAAATCCCCCTCTTTCTCTCCTTCAATCCCCCTCTCTCTCTCTCTCTCTCTCTCTCTCCAATCTTCCTCTTTATACACTATACCCATAATGACAAAGCGAAGTACTCAAAATAAAATGACACCTTATTTACATACAATGGCTTGCGAAAGTATTCACCCCCTTTGGCATTTTTCATATTTTTGTTGCCTTACAACCTGGAATTAAAACAAAAATGGGGGGGTGATTTATCATTCGATTTACACAGCATGCCTACCACTTTGAAGATGCTAAATATTTTTTATTGTGAAACAAGCAAGAAATAAGACAAAAAAAGAAAACTTGAGCGTGCATAACTATTCACCCTCCCAAAGTCAACACTTTGTAGAGCCACCTTTTGCAGCAATTACAGCTGCAAGTCTCTTGGGGTATGTCTCTATAAGCTTGGCACATCTAGCCACTGGGATTTTTGCCCATTCTTCAAGGCAAAACTGCTCCAGCTCCTTCAAGTTGGAGGGGATCCGCTGGTGTACAGCAATCTTTAAGTCATACCACAGATTCTCAATTGAATTGAGGTCTGGGATTTGACTAGGCCATTCCAAAATGTAAATGTTTCCCCTTAAACCACTTGAGTGTTGCTTTAGCAGTATGCTTAGGGTTATTGTCCGGCTGGAAGGTGAACCTCCGTCCCAGTCTCAAATCTCTGGAAGACTGAAACAGGATTGCCTCAAGAATTTCCCTGTATTTAGCCCCAATTCAATTCTGACCAATATCCCAGTCCCTGACGATGGTGTTCTCGGGGTGATGGGTTTGCGCCAGACATAGCATTTTCCCTTGATGGCCAAAAAGCTACATTTTTGTCTCATCTGACCAGAGTACCTTCTTCAATATGTTTGGGGAGTCTCCCACATGCCTTTTGGCGAACACCAAACATGTTTGCTTATTTTTGTCTGGCCACTCTTCCGTAAAGCCCAGCTCTGTGGAGTGTACAGCTTACAGTCCTATGGACAGATACTCCAATCTCCGCTGTGGAGCTTTGCAGCTCCTTCAGGGTTATCTTTGGTCTCTTTGTTGCCTCTCTGATTAACGCCCTCCTTGCCTGGTCCGTGAGTTTTGGTGGGCGGCCCTCTTGGCAGGTTTGTTGTGGTGCCATATTCTTTCCATTTTTTAATAATGGATTTAATGGTGCTCCGTGGGATGTTCAAAGTTTCTTATCTTTTTTATAACGGAACCCTGATCTGTACTTCTCCACAACTTTGTCCCTGACCTGTTTGGAGATCTCCCTGGTCTTCATGGTGCCGCTTGCTTGGTGGTGCCCCTTGCTTAGTGGTGTTGCAGACTCTGGGGCCTTTCAGAACAGGTGTACATATACACTGAGATCATGGGACAGACATGTGACAATTAGATTGCACACAGGTAGACTTGGTTGCACCAGATCTTGTTTAGGAGTTTCATAGTAAAGGGGGTGAATACATGCATCACCTTTCCATTTTTAATTTATTAGAATTTCTTGAAACAAATGTATTTTATTTTTTTTTCACTTCACTAATTTGGACTATTTTGTGTATGTCCATTACATGATATCCAAATAAAAAATCCACTTAAATTACAGGTTGTAATGCAACAAAATAGGAAAAACGCCAAGGGGGTGAATACTTTTGCAAGGCATTGTAAGTATTCAGACCCTTTGCTATGAGACAAGAAATTGAGCTCAGTTGCATCCTGTTTCCATTGATCATCCTTGAGATGTTTCTACAACTTGATTGGAGTTCACCTGTGGTAAATGCAATTGATTGGACATGATTTGGAAAGGCACACACCTGTCTATATAAGGTCCCACAGTTGACAGTGCATGTCAGAGCAAAAACCAAGCCATGAGGTCGAAGGAATTGTCCGTAGAGCTCCGAGACAGGATTGTGTCGAGGCACAGATCTGGAGAATGGAGCTCTTCAGACAATTCCTTTTGTTCACTCAGTGAATAAGCCTATGCAGAAGCTCTAACATGCATATGGGTGTTTGAATTAGTCATCACTTCTGAAAGAGCTGTCTATTTCACTGTGTTAGGCTTTGAAACAACATCCATAATAACTATGTTTCAACCTATTGTTGAACTTCTTCAAATTGATCATCACAGTGAGGGTTTTAAAAGCATTATACTGTTTTGATGATAAGTGTTTGATGTGATTTTCCATTGATTTCAGAGTGGTTAGAGAGACAATAGAGCCCCGAGTACCAGGCAATTAGCGACCTGACGGTCGTCAGCAAGTTGGCTGCTACCAACGCAAGTCCAGAGTGCATAAGAGGAGATTACCGTGACTCAACGGTCACGTGGAATTTTACTGCGGTCACGACTCATGACTGCCGGGTTGGCGGTAAGATGATCACCGCAACAGCCCCCCCCCCCACCCCATGTCAATACAATTACAGTGAAAGACCCACATCAACAGCCCTACTCCCCCCCCCCACCCCATGTCAATACAATTACAGTGAAAGACCCACATCAACAGCCCTACTCCCCCCCCCCCCCCCCCCACCCCATGTCAATACAATTACAGTGAAAGACCCACATCACCCTCCCCTCATCATGAAAGTGCATCTTTCCATCCCTGACTTCGAACCGGCCCACAGACACACCTAAGAATCAGACAGACATAATACACACACAAAGGCTATGAACGCACATGGATCAGGAAGAGGAGACAGAGACTGAGAGAAAGAGCGAGAGACACACAGTGAGACAGAGAGAAAGAGAAAATAAGAAGACAGAAAAATAGGGAAATCCAGAGTGCATGCACACGTGTGCTTTCTACACCCCTAGTTATATAATCTGCACTGCTGGTCCTACATGGTTGCTCTTCTCTCTCTCCAAGTCCATTTATATATCAAACAGTAGCACACCTGGTTGCTCACATCAACAACCAACTCAGTGATGTAACATGGTTAGTTGGCTAGCTAAGCCAACTCGTGTGCTGTTTACAGTCTGAATCCTACCCCGATTACAAGCTATAAGAATCAAAACATGAACACTAGCAGCCAGGAGAAAAATGATTTAAAGTGCTTTTGGTGCATTCCTTCTAACGTAACAAAGATTGTTGAGACTGAGTATGGGTATAACTCCCTAACAGTCCTGGGTTGTCGAGTGTGTTTTGAATCTATCCAATGCAATTAAGGGTGAAGGGAGTATAGTGGGAAGGGAAAAAAAAGTCTAATGGATTGTAACAGAATGGATAGAAAAGAAATAGCACGAAATATAGAAAAGGAACAGCATGAAAGAGGTGACTGACAGTGTAGTAATTTCATGGTATCCATGCATTTGTTTTATGAAGAAAGGAAATAGTCATTAAAGCATACTGTACCTCATATTGGTGTAGGTTCCCCAGACAGCTACACAGAAGGATGAGAGAAGGGGAAGATAACATTAACTAAAAAGGTGCTTTTCAAAATGACCTTCCACACAATGACATGGTGTAGGCTTAGTGTTCTGGTTTAGTGGTTTTGTACATCCACATTCTCCTATTACTATACATACAGGTCTACAACTCTTTCTCTCTCTGAATAGGTGCATAAAAACCAGCACCAAATTCTCTGAATACACTATAGGTTGAAGAAGCAATACTTCAAGCCGCAGCTCCATGCTACTTATCAAACATATAGAACTGACACTAATATACCTGTTGATGGGGTAGAATTGGCATGGGGTTTGTGGTGTTTTGAATTCCTCATGTCCACTTTTTTGGATTCCTCATGTCTTACTCATTGTTAGAAAAAAGTTTGGTCCAAATCGGATGTTCGGTACTATAATTATTGAATATTATATGAATCCTATAATTTAAAATGGCCAATTTAGGTGCAATCAATTAGCTTAGTTTCTCCGAGTTCAAAATATATTTCAACAAAATAATGTTGCAGGAATGCTAATCTTATTTGTTTCTAAATTGTTGGGGAACATGGCTAGACAGCAGTTTTTAAGTCTTGCAATAGATTTTTAAAGTAGATATAAGTCAAAACTGTAACTTTGGTAGTAAGCAACTCCAGTGTGGATTTGGCCTTGTGTTGTAAATTACTGTCCTGCTGAAAGGTGAATTCCATTCCCAGTGTCTGGTGGAAAGCAGACTGAAGCAGGTTTTCCTCTAGGATTTTGCCTGTGCTTAGCTCTATTCCGTTTCTTTTTATCCTGAAAAACTCCCCATTCTTTGCCAATGTCAAGCATGCCCCAAAAATAAGGCTTTGTTTGCATGTCCTTTCCTGACTTGTCTAGTTAAAGGTTAAAGAAAAAAAAAAAATAATAATTTGCATTTAGGGCAAAAAGTGTATTCCTTTGCAGTGCTTTTTTCCCCTTCAGTATTACTTTAGTGCCTTGTTGCAGACAGGATTTTGCATATTTTTGTCATTCTTTTCACTCTGTCATTTAGGTTGTTATTGTGGAGTCACAACAATGTTGTCGATCCATCCTGTTTTCTCCCATCCCAGCCATTGAACTCCGTAGCTGTTTTAAAATCACCAATCATCATCATGGACATCCCTGAGCATTTTCCTTCCTGTCCTGAGCTCAGTTCAGAAAGACGACTGTATCTCTGATGTATCTGAGTGGTTTAATACATCCTCCACAGCAACATTATTAACTTTACCATGCTTAAAAGAGATATTCAATGTGTGACTTGTTATTGTTACCCATCTACAAATCACTGCCCTTCTTTATGAGGCTTCTGAAAAGCTCCCTGGTCTTTGTAGTCGAATCTGTGCTTGAAATCCATTACTTGACTGAGGAACATTACACAGCTGTTGTATATATGGGGGAAAGAGGAAGAGACAGTCATTAAAAAGTCATGTTAACCCCTATTATTTCATACTGAGTCCATGGAACTTATTATGTGATTTGTTCAGGCAAATTCTACTCCAGAACTAAAATAGGCTTGTCTAAACAAAGGGGGTGAATACTTATGCAACTACTATATTTTTGTTATTTAATTTGTATTATTTTGTAAAATATATATATATAAATAGAAGAAAAAACAAAATGTGAAAAAATCTGAGGGGGTGAATAGTTCTGATGCCCACTGTAATTGGACTCCTCATGTCTTATATATTATTAAGAATAATTATGGTCCAAATCAGATGTTAGGTAGTATATTTATTTACGATTATATGAATCCAATTAATTAAAATAGCCAATTTGGGTGCAATCAATTAGCTCAATATCTCAGATCAAATTATATTTCATCAAAATAATGTATCAGAAATGATAATCTGTTTCTAACTACAGAAACAACTTCAGAACAATCTGAGATGGTGGGTGTCAATCCTCTGTAAATAAATCAATATGGCTAGGGAAAAGGAGAAATATCCCCCAACGCGCTCTGGTTTGTGTATTTCTGAGTGTATCATATAGGTGAACACACACACACACACACACACACACACACACACACCTTGCTACAGTATGACCTGCTAGTGGCCTGTGACAGTTTGATAGCCTTGTTCCTATAAACAGGGATACTCTGTATTCAGCTCGCCTGCAGTTCACTCTCCTCCTGTCTCCGATTCTAGCCTTCTCTCGTGCTTCTCTGCCTCACAAAACCAGGAGACACAGTCTAGTCCAGTCTTGGTGCCAGGGAATGCCTGAGGCAGGCAGGCAGGGAGAGAGAGGAGAGAGAGACGGAGCGAGGGAAACAGGACACAGGGGAACATGAGAGATTGCAACAGCCTACTGTTACAGATAGCCAAACTCCAGATGTAATAAGGAAACTGTAGCAATAACTGTCACATATACTTATCTGCCATACCCATCTATCCATCTCTCTCTCCAGTCATAAACAACCCAGGGCAAGTGTCTCTCTTCCCCCTCCCTGCCAACCAACCTGCCATCCAACTGGGGCTCATCTATCTGCCCTACTTGGAGTAGAGTGGCTGGCCCTGAACTTGATCTAACTCCATCTCTAGTCTGGCCAGCGGCTAACCTAGCTTATGCTGTATGTGTTGTCGCAGCCAGCCACTTAGTCTACAAGCAGCAGTTGGCCTTCAGGATCTCCACGCTAATGGACTAGAGCCTCAAAAGGAAAGGCAGAGACATGGAGAGGTAGGAGAGAGGGCGAGAGAGCAAGAGAGATGATATGCAAGGGAAAATCCACACTTTGTACACTGTGACTTGGTGACAAACATACGCCGTTGACTAGCCTAAGTCTTAGCGGTGTGTGTGTGTGTGTGTGTGCGTGCATAAGAGAATGCAAAACAATAAAAGACAAAGCACTTCCATTGTAGTGCCAACTGGATCAAAGTGGCTTAGGAACACCCTCAATTGTGATCGATGTCACACATTCACAACCCATTCAACCAGTACGTGTGCAAGCAAATATTGATTGAAGCATACAATGTCTTCAATTGAAAGAGGAAAAATCCTTTGCGATGGGTTGTTGAATGAGACTCCCAAGGGCAGTAAGAAGCTGTCTCCCATGAACACTGACTGACTAGGTGGGCGGGTGGCTGTTGGAGTGAGTAATGCTGAATGTGCTAGCGGGAGTATATGTTTTATGATTAAACGACTCATGGTGTAACTGTAACAACATACAGGAACTCAAGCCCTTTTGTTCACCCGACTTAGAATTCCTCACAATCAAATGCCGACCGTATTATCTCCCAAGAGAATTCTCTTCCGTTATTGTCACAGCCGTGTATAACCCCCCCTCAGGCCGATACCACGACGGCCCTCAAGGAACTTCACTGGACTCTATGCAAACTGGAAACCATATATCCTGAGGCTGCATTTATTGTAGCTGGGGACTTGAACAAAGCTAATTTGAGAACAAGGCTACTTAAATTCTATCAGCATATCATCTGTAGCACTCGCACAGGAAAAACGCTGTACCGCTGTTACTCTAACTTCCGCGATGCATACAAGGCCCTGCCCTGCCCTCCTTTTGGCAAATCTGACCACGACTCTATTTTGCTCCTCAGCTCCTATAGGTAGAAACTCAAATAGGAAGTACCCGTGCTAAAGACTATTCAATGCTGGTCTGACCAATCGGAATCCACGCTTCAAGATTGTTTTGATTACGCAGACTGGGATATGTTCTGGGTAGCCTCAGAGAATAATATTGAGGTATAGGCTAATTTGGTGAGTGAGTTTATAAGGAAGTGTATAGGAGATGTTATACCCACTTTGACTATTAAAACCTACCTTAACCAGAAACCGTGGATAGATGTGCAAAACTGAAAGCGCGAACAACCGCATTTAACCATGGAAAGGCAACTGGCAATATGGCCAAATACAAACAGTGTAGTTATTCCCTACGCAAGGCAATAAAACAAGCAAAATGTGAGTATAGAGACAAAGTGGAGTCGCAAGTCAACAGCTCAGACACAAGACGTACGTGGCAGGGCCTTCAGACAATCATGGACTACAAAAGGAAAACCAGCCACGTCACAGACACCGACATCTTGCTTCCAGACAAACTAAACACCTTCTTTGCCCGCTTTGAGGATAATACAGTGCCACTTACGCGGCCCGCTACCAAGAACTGTGGGCTCTCCTTCTCTCGTGGCCGACGTAAGACATTTAAACGTGTTAACCCTCGCAAGGCTGCCGGTCCAGACAGCATCCCTAGCCGGGTCCTCAGAGCACACGCAGACCAGCTGGCTGGTGTGTTTATGGACATATTCAATCTCTCCCTATCCCAGTCTGTTGTCCCCACATGCTTCAAGATGGCCACCATTGTTCCTGTATCCAAGAACTAAATGAACTACACTAAATGTCTATTGCCCTGTAGCACTCACTTCTGTCATCATGAAGTGCTTTGAGAGACTAGTCAAGGTTCATATCACCTCCAACTTACCTGTCACCCTAGACCCACTTCAATTTGCTTACCGCCCCAATAGGTCCATATACTATGCGATTGCCATCACACTGCCCTATCCCATCTGGACAAGAGGAATACCTATGTAGAATGCTGTTCACTGACTACAGCTCAGCATTCAACACCATAGTAGCCTCCAAGCTCATCATTAAGCTTGAAGCCCTGGGTCTCACCCCGTCCTGTGCAATTGGGTCCTGGACTTCCTGACGGGCCGCCCCGAGGTGGTGAAGGTAGGAAACAACATCTCCACTTCGCTGATCCTCAACACTGGGGCCCCACAAGGGTGCGTGCTCAGCCCCTCCTGTACTCCCTGTTCACCCATGACTGCGTGGCCATGCACGACTCCAACTCAATCATCAAGTTTGCAGACAACACAACAGTAGTAGGCTTGATTACCAACAACGATGAGACAGCCTACAGGGAGGAGGCGAGGGCTCTCAGATGGGGGTGGGGGGAATACAATGATATGGAATTATTAAGGTCATACCAACACCTAATGTTTTGTACAGTCAGTGTTTTATATACATGTATATATATTTATATTCCAGTCTCTGACATTGCTCGTTCTGATGTTTCTTCATTTCATTTTTTTGGGATCTATTTGCTTGCGAACAAGGTAGAACAGTCTAACTGTTATGAATACACCCTCCTGTCCATCTTCAACTATTTGAACAACACGGCTTGTTCACTTTGTATAGATGTTGAAATCATGTGACCTACCTGGATAAGAAGATGCTTAATTCGCAGAACGAAAATGAGTTGCCAATTCCTCATATGAAAGCGTATTTTATTGCTCATTGCACATTTCTATAACACAGACTAGACAGCTAGCACATAAGTCTGTGGCTAAAATGCTGCTAGCGGTAAGAACATTGTAGTGCAGACCTCTGGTACGTGGTACCGCAATACCGTGCGGACCGAAACTGAGCCTTCATTTTCCATAATCATGGTCATTGACACTCGCGCTTTAGTAGGATCAGCCCTGTTCTAAATTTTAGGAGTTGAGACATAAAAGGGTATTGTTAGACAAGTTAACTTCTCCTCTATTACAGTAAAATAATGTCAATGTGTTTCGGTGTCCATATCACCGATTCTGTTGTACTAAACCTCATATAGCGAGTTGAAACTGCTTGTTGTGAGAGAGGAAGAAGTGAACCTTCGTCAATGTTGTTGTGTGTCGGGGGAGGAGTTTGGTATTGGTGTATGAGTGGGAAGGTGCACAGTTCGCACAGCACAGAAGTAGACGAGAACAAAAATAATTAAACAATTTAAAAAAAACACAAACTTAATTCTTGTGATACGAGCAATTGGTTCATTGCGCCAAATTAATCTAATGACCCTTACGGAAAAAGTTTGAAAGTAAGAGTGGAGTGTAACTGCAGTATGTGGCAAATACTGCATCCAAAATAACACCGTTTTTTTTACTGCAGTAATTTTGCAGTGTAACTGCAGTTAGAGGGCAGTATAACTGCAGTTATTCTGTAAAATTACTGCATCCAAAATACCAGTCGACTCAACTGCAGTTACTGCACTTTTACTGCAGTTTCAAAACTGCAATCTTTTTTTGTAAGGGACTGCCCAGACCTAGTCCTAAGAGCAGCTGGGGCTTTACTCTCCCTCCAAAACCCTGGCAGCTTGCCAAAGGCCACACACAGTGGCTAATTGGGAAATAAATGTTCAAGGGAAATAATTGAGTGAATCTTGTTCTGTGAATGTGACTGTGTGTTTTTTCAATTTTATCCATTTAAAATGCCAGGGAATGTGATTATAATGAGATGGGGTCCAATGTTCTCTTAATTCAGAGGTGTTGTTTTTTTACATGAGCTGTGGAGAACAAAGCAGTGCATTAGGCCTAGAAGCAAAAACAAAACAAGTGTAACAACAAGCCTAATTAACACCCAGATACTGCCACACTTTTTATTTTAGGCAAACTATGAATCCCTACACTTCCAAGGCTAACTCCTAAACAAATGTCTAAAAATATGTATAAAACTATAACTAGCTCTACATCCCAGTCTTCCCTCTCCAGATAGACACCCTGGTGAACAGCTGGCCAGGGGACAGCAGCCAGCCTGGCTGTGTCTCGTCCATCCTGGATGTCTCTGCTCTGCTCCAGAGCCCTGTGACTGGCGTCTGACATTTTGTAGAGAATGGAGCAGAGGACCGAGTCAGTGTCGTTCTTTGTCTACTCTATAGGAAATCAATAGGAGGAGTGGGGTGTAGGAGGGCAGCGACAGGCAAGAGAATTGATGGATTTGGGGCACTTCTGGAAAAAGTATCAATAAAATCTCTCTTCTAAATTCTCTTGAAAGGATTGGCATGATGACAACAAGTACACAACAGAAATAAGAATTCTCAGACAAAGGCTTGTTATGTAAGGACAGTAAAGTAAGACCCCTACTACAACTTAATAGCAAGTCACCATTAAGTCGTTCTACTACAGCTCGTAGTGATGTCCTTTCTATGACTGATCGAAACTAAGCTCTCTTTGGTCTCCGCAGCAGACATATAGTGAGCAATATGTTTGGAACATCAAATTGCAAGCAGTATCGAATCGCAATACATATAGTATCAAATCAAATGTTATTCGTCACGTCCATCATAAGCTACGGGTGAAGACTAACAGCGAAATTCTTACTTACGGGAGCCCTTCCCAACAAACCAGAGAGAGAAAATAGAGAAAAATAGACAAGTAATAACAAATACAAAATGAGTAATGACAACTTCACTATATAGACAGGGTACCAGTACCGAGTCGATGTGCTGGGGTACGAGGTACAGGAGGTACATATGTACAGTTGAAGTCCAAAGTTAACATACACTTAGGATGGAGTCATTAAAACTCGTTTTTCAACCACTCCACAAATTTCTTGTTAACAAACTATAGTTTTGACAAGTCTGTTAGGACATCTGCTTTGTGCATGACAAGTCATTTGTCCAACAATTGCTTACAGATAGATTATTTCACTTATAATTCACTGTATCACAATTCCAGTGGGTCACAAGTTCACATACACTAAATTGACTGTGCCTTTAAACAGCTTGGAAAACTCCAACATTTGAGTCAATTGGAGGTGTACCTGTGGATGTATTTCAAGGCCTACCTTCAAACTCAGTACCTCTTTGCTTGACATCATGGGAAAATCAAAAGAAAAATCAGCCAAGACCTTGTAGACCTCCAACAAGTCTGGTTCATTCTTGGGAGCAATTTCCAAACGCCTGAAGGTACCACATCCATATATACAAACAATAGTACGCAAGTATAAACACCAAGGGACCACGCAGCCATCATACCGCTCAGGAAGGAGATGCGTTCTGTCTCCTAGAGATGAACGTACTTTGGTGCGAAAAGTGCAAATCAATCCCAGAACAACAGTAAAGGTCCTTGTGAAGATGCTGGAGGAAACCGGTACAAAAGTATCTATATCCACAGTAAAGCGAGTCCTATATCGACATAACCTGAAAGGCCGCTCAGCAAGGAAGAAGCCACTGCTCCAAAACCGCCATAAAAAAGCCAGACTATGGTTTGCAACTGCACATGGGGACAATGTATACACCTATAGAAAATTTGTGGGCAGAACTGAAAAAGCGTGTGCGAGCAAGGAGGCCTACAAAACCTGACTCAGTTACACCAGCTCTGTCAGGAGGAATGGGCCAAAATTCACCCAACTTATTGTGGAAAGCTTGTGGAAGTCTACCCGAAACGTTTGACCCAAGTTAAACAATTTAAAGGCAATGCTACCAAATACTAATTGGGCCGTACACACTACAGAGGGTAGTGTGTACGGCCCAGTACATTACAGGGGCTAAGCTGCCTGCCATCCAGGACCTCTACACCAGGCGGTGTCAGAGGAAGGCCCTAAAAATTGTCAAAGACCCCAGCCACCCCAGTCATAGACTGTTTTCTCTACTACCGCATGGCAAGCGGTACCGGAGTGCCAAGTCTAGGACAAAAAAAAGGCTTCTCAACAGTTTTTACCCCCAAGACATAAGACTCCTGAACAGGTAATCAAATGGCTACCCGGACTATATGCATTGTGTGCCCCCCAACCCCTCTTTTTACGCTGCTGCTACTCTCTGATTATCATATATGCATAGTCTCTTTAACTATACATTCATGTACATACTACCTCAATTGGGCCGACCAACCAGTGCTCCCGCACATTGGCTAACCGGGCTATCTGCATTGTGTCCCGCCACCCACCACCCGCCAAGCCCTCTTTTACGCTACTGCTACTTTCTGTTTATCATATATGCATAGTCACTTTAACCATATCTACATGTACATACTACCTCAATCAGCCCGACTAACCAGTGTCTGTATGTAGCCTCGCTACTTTTATAGCCTCGCTACTGTATATAGCCTGTCTGTTTACTGTTGTTTTTATTTCTGATGAAGACAGCTTAGCTGTCGAAACGTTGGTTATTAAAATTTTTGCATCTGAGCTCTTAGAGTGTGCGGCTTTCCTTTATTTTCTAGTGTTCTGCTCCGCTAGCCAGCACCTCGCCTTTATAGGTGTGCGTTTCTTTTTTCTAGATTGTTTTTATTTCTTTACCTACCTATTGTTCACCTAATACCTTTCTTGCACTATTGGTTAGAGCCTGTAAGTAAGCATTTCACTGTAAGGTCTACACCTGTTGTCTTCGGCGCACGTGACAAATAAACTTTGATTTGATTTGTATGTAAACTTCTGACCCACTGGGAATGTGATGAAAGAAATAAAAGCTGAAATAAATCATTCTCTACTATTATTCTGACATTTCACATTCTTAAAATAAAGTGGTGATCCTAACTGACCTAAAACAGGGAATTTTTACTAGGACTAAATGTCAGGAATTGTGAAAAACTGAGTTTAAATGTATTTGACTAAGGTGTATGTAAACTTCTGACTTCAACTGTACATGTACAGAGCCTTCAGAAAGTACTCACACCCCTTGACTTTTTCCAACATTTTGTTGTGTTACAGACTCATTTTTAAATGGATTAAATTAAGAATGTTTTGTCACCGGTTTATACACAATACCCTACAATTTCAAAGTGGAATTATGTTTTTTGAAATTGTAACAAATTAAATATTTAAAGCTCAAATATCTTGAGGCATTAAGAATTCAAACCCTTTTGTTATGACAAACCTAAATAAGTTCAGAAGTAAACATTTGCTTAACAAGTCACATAAAGTTCCATGGACTCACTCTGTGTGCAATAATAGTGTTTAACTTGATTTTTGAATGACAACCTCATCTCTGTACCCCACACATACAGATAATTGTAAGGTCCCTCAGTCGAGCAGTGAATTTCAAACAGATTCAACAACAAAGACCAGGGAGGTTTTCCAATGCCTCATAAAGAAGGGCACATATTGGTAGGTGGGTAAAAAATAAAAAAGCAGACATTGAATATCCCTTTAAGCATGGTGAAGTTATTAATTACACTTTTGATGGTGTATCAATACACCCAGTCACTATAAAGGTACAGGCGTCCTTCCTAACTCAGTTGCCGGAGATGAAGGAAACCACTCAGGAATTTCGCTATGAGGCCAATGGTGATTTTAAACGTAGAGTTTAATGTCTGTGGATGTTAACCTGTTTAAAGAATTGTGATGTCAATACATATTGGGCACCTAAGTATAGTGATAATATCGCATCTTTAGGTCCCTGGCAGTTCTATCACTGAATGGACTAGTGTGCTCTGCTCACACCCTCAAACAACCCTCCCAGTCATGAAGGGGAAATAACAAGGCCTAGAGCCTTCTATTGACTAGACCTATATTGTTATTAATGTGAGAGTACTCTGACCCTGCCCATTGACCTTCCAGCAGTAGAGACTTGAGATGAGACCCATATTAGCCTTATCACTGCAAACATACTCCATTGCATAGACACTCAGGAAGACAATATTCAGACAGTTAGACCTGAATTGCCTTCATCATCATCATAACTACCATCACCAGCATTATTGTCATCCTGATTATTGTATAAGTGGGATACTACCACCTACTGTTCAGGCCATTTTGGCAATATAAACAAAAGTTAGTCTTGCCATTAAGGCCTGTTGTTGGATTCGAGAGACTGAGAACCAGACACAAAAGGTATTGATTGAGCTGAGCTTACTGCAACACAGTAGGCCTATACAATAGTATTGCAGACATACTATACTCACAGGCAATGTAGGCGATCAACGCGAGGGCCACCAGTAGCTTCATCATCCTTCTGTTTAGTCCTGAGATCACCCAGATGATCCGCTTCATCATCTGCTCAATGCAACATCGAACCCGGAAGCACGCGAGGCTCCGGTTTATAACATTTCAGAACTATGGACCAAAACGCGCGCTCCTTCTAGATTAAGACTTTTTGGGGATATCTAATATATATATCCTGCTAAAGGAACACTTTGTAGCTAGTATGTTACAAGCAGGAATTAGGCACCTACGACTGGACAGAGGTTCATACGTGGCTACCTCCTGTCCTGTAAAAGCACAGCTAATTGTTAGCTAGTTAGCTTAGCATGCTACGTTAAACTCACTGCCACTTGTGGCTATTCATCTCTCTGAGTCGTGGTACGATTTTCATTATCAGTGCAGCAAACCCTCGCCAGCTTCCAATTCAGAATGTACTTAATACACACAGTACATTTCTGTACAAGCACTGAATATTAGCTAGCTAGCTATCTACCTGGTTACACAAAACATTAGCAATTTCTTGATGAGCGAGACCTGCTATCTTTCATTACCATTACTTCCGCATAGTTTTCTAAAACATAACAACCTTATAATCAAAACAAGTTAGGAAGAAATATAATATCTTCTTAACGTTTAACTTATCCGGATAAAATTGTACGAAATTCAGAGTTTCTTCCCCTACTTGGCCGATAGCTGTCCAGGGTGATCGAGTATTCCTGATCTTGATTGAGCAGCCTGCCGCGATAGCACATATTCAACATCTGATTTTTGTAAGTGAAGACGTGGCATTTTTTGCATTTATTTGCGTACATATATATCTTAGAATGATATTATGCATGTACAATATTCCCACCCAAAAGTTACAGCTGCTCTATTTAAAAAAACAAATCGCGAAAGTGTATGATGAACTTTAACCTTAGGTGTTAATCACGCAGAGAATGTCGATCACAGAATCATTCACCGCATGCACAGTGGCTCATTCATAAACCAATGCACAGTTGAGTAATTGTCCACACCCATTCAAGGCGCTTCTCTGTTCCATGCGTTATTATAAAATATACTTTCTTTCCCCTGTCTATACCGGTAAGGGTCTTACGCTGGTCCTAGTACCCCTGGTTGGGAACAACTGCTTTAGTTCATGGTGGCTGCTTTTTTTAAAGGAGCCATTACTGTCTGGTGGTGATGTGGATGTGTGTTCTCTGTGGAAAGTGATTGAGCTTTAACACTCTGTGTCTATTGCAATGAACATAAAAAGAAAAGGAACTAGCTATGAAGTCAAAACATTGAATAGATCTTCTGCAAAGCAGAATGAGATGAAGTGTTTTCTGAATATCACTTCTACACAGAGAGAAGTCGTGTGTTTATATAACCTTCATATCTAGTACATTTATATTTACAGAATAACACTTGATGAATGATCGGTGGTTAGATTATTTCAACAGATGAATAATTAAACCTATCCATGACTATGACTAAAGCCATTGTATTTCCTACAGTGATGGTTTAATTCCAGAGTTATAGTTACAGTCTTCCCTGTGGCTCAGTTTACTGTTCTCCCATCATTCTGTCAGAGTGACCATCGGGTTCTCTGTCACCCCCCTGACCAAGACCCTTTTCCCCCGATTGCTCAGTTTGGCCGGGCAGCCAGCTCTAGGAAGCATCTTGGTGGTTCCAAACTTCTTTCATTTAAGAATTTTGGAGGCCACTGTGTTCTGGGGACCTTCAATGCTATAGCCATGTTTTGGTACCCTTCCCCAGATCTGTACCTCGACACAATCCTGTCTTGGATCTCTACAGACAATTCCTTCGACCTCATGGCTTGGATTTTGCTCTGACATGCACTGTCAACTGTGGGACCTTATATAGACAGGTGTGGTCTTTCCAAATCATGTCCAATCAATTGAATTTACCACAGGTGAACTCCAATAATATTGTAGAAACATCTCAAGGATGATCAATGGAAACAGGATGCACCTGAGCTAATTTTCAAGTCTCATAGCGAAGGGTCTGAATACTTATGTAAATAAGGTATTTCTGTTTTATTTATTTAATACATTTGCAAAAAATTCTAAAAACATGTTATGGGGTATTTTATGTAGATTGCTGAAATGTTTTATTTATTTAATACATTTTAGAATAAGGCTGTAACGGAACAAAATGTGGAAAAAGTCAAGTGGTCAGAGTACTTTCCGAAGGTACTGTATATATTTGTTTGTATTCCTGACTGACTCTAACATTGCTCTGATCTTGCTCGCTCTGATATTTCTTCATTTCTTGGGATGTTTTTTTATTTTTGGATTATGTGTGTATTGTTATTGTATTGCTAGATATACTGCACTGTTGGCGCTAGAAACATAAGCATTTCGCTGCACTTGAATAATCAACTTTAATTTGATTTAACCCATTGCTGAAGAACATTATTTGTGCAGGGCTCCCTTGTAAAATATACCTTGGTCTTAATGGTACTCCACCCTGATAGGATGAAGGTCAAATAAAGTATGTTTGAAAATGTTTTTGTCCATAAGTATCATTTGCAATGCCTTATCACATTAGCCTTATGTGGGCCAATATATTGAGTGCGGTTTTATACATGCATGATATTGCCTGCCTATGGCAGCAGTGGGAAGTCCATTTCAGGACTGTCTCAGCCCTGCTCTGACTGCTACCTCATTCACCTACCTCTCTCTGTCCTGGGTTTACCCTCTGGGGATTAAGAGACAGAGTAGGAATGGGTGTTGAGTAGGAGTTGTCTTTGTCTTCAACATTGTTTGGTGAAGAGCAGAGAAGGGCACTTGTGAAGGACCGGTGGTGAAGAACATTTAGGGAAACAGTGAAACAGGCTGACAAGATCATTAGCGACGGAGACACGGAACGCTGGTGAACTTCAGAGTCCATGCTGTATTCAACCCTCCTCGCTGTGTTGTGACCATCCATCAGGAGGGGCCAGACTTGTGTCTGGAGAGCCATAGAGTGTTCATTGTTTAATCCCTTAACAAACGCAGAACATGAATTATGCTTCAACATATCAACTCGTCGTAATTTTAGTTGTACCAGGTGTGTTTGTGCTGGGCTGGAAGAAAACCTTACACCCACTGCGTTTCCTAGTGTGATATTTAGTTGTATCAGGTGTGTTTGTGCTGGGCTGGAAGAAAACCTTACACCCACTGCGTTTCCTAGTGTGATATTTAGTTGTATCAGGTGTGTTTGTGCTGGGCTGGAAGAAAACCTTACACCCACTGCGTTTCCTAGTGTGATATTTTCTAATGTGAAAATGTTCTAATGCAACATCATAGAAAGAATCGCTCACAAATAGTTAATACATGCACACACACACACATACACAATAACACTCGCTTGACTGTATTCATCTTCACCTGGAAACCAGGCAAGCCATAACATAAAATAATCTAGAACTGAACATAAGGACTCTCATCTAAAATGTAATTACACTGTAAGAGAAGTAAGAAGTCTCAGGAATGGGTACATCAAGCACTGCTCCAGCACCCCCGAAACCCAGGTGTAATAAGCAAGCTGCTGCTGTCGCATTTCTCTCAGATGTGGAATTTACTAACCACACATGTTGAGCCTTTGTACAGAACATACCCTAAACTACTGAGATTACAAATCTATTCACTACATTATGATCCAGTTTGCTTTATTGGGAGGTAGTGCATTATCAGTTAGGTAGCTGTCTTTTTCTATATATGAATCAAGCAGCCCACCGTAATCACACACACTTCACATTTGCAGACATTTGTTGTAACAATTTTGGCAGGTCAGGAAGGGAAGCAAATTATGTCAGTCTCTTTTCAAAGAGAGACTGTGTGGATTGTGTGGTAAATCACTTGACTGGTGGTACTCAAAAACACACATGTACACGTCACCTACACTGACTTGCATTGATGTGAAATGCATGTTTAATCTCAAACACACACACGCCCCTTTTTACTCCCATTCATTTTCGGCATCTTTTCGGCAGGTGTTTGATTTAATTTGTTTTCGCAAATATTCCCCTGTCTCTGTTTAAATGTTTACACCCCTCCAATAAACCTGAATTATTCAATTTGATTTGCAGGGAAACTATTGTACCCTAATATCATTAGAAATGTATCACGAATCTAATCTCTATTAACAAGACTGCTCAAACGCACATCTGGAACCCACACTCGGTAACATGGAATTATGCTGCTAACAGCTTCGTCTTTTCTCATTTTGTTCACAAGTTGGCAGCAGACCAGCATATAAGCGTGAAGTTCCCTGGAATTGTCCCAAGACACTTCATTGGAGTGTTTACAAGCAAATAAGCAACGAAACAACTTAAAGAACTTTGAACGACATCCTTAAGTGTACAACAGAAACCAGGTTTCATCCAACCTTTTTATGCCAGTAAAGTTGGCCTACATGTCGGGTAACAAATGTCACGACAGGCTTGATGGAAACAGCACATTTGTCTGTAAACTTTCCAAATGTCTACAAAACAAAATACGCTAGACAAGGTGGGATCTTTTTGTGTCAATAAAATGAATTGTGTGAGAAATGGCAGTGGAAACACCTTTATGCGCAAATATTTACATAATAACCATTATATCGAAGTAAACCTGGAGCCACGCATTGATATTATGTGTGGAAAGCATGCAATTTATTAGGCAACAGATTACATTGTTTATAATGAACCTCACACGGTGATGAGCTTGATGCTCTTTTCCAATAAATATTGAGGATCTTAATCATGTGACACGATGATTGATGCTTGCCTGCCGTTTGACAAATACAAATAATCTCGCTCTTTTTTCCTTAATAATCTCATCACGTAGGCTATACCCGAAGTGTGTCTGCGAGCTGTTGGTGGAATTGTATGTTGGAATTGTAGGCCAATTGTATGGAAACCTAGCTAGAGATAGCTACATTTTCTGTCCACTGAAATGCTAAAAAAATACCATATTACAGGCCAAAAACCATATTACAGGCCAAAGTTGCAGAGGGATTTATCTAAAAAGTTTCTGTTTTTAATATGTCCAAGAGAAGGGAGGGTTTAGACCGATTTTAACAAGTAAACAGTGCAACAATACATTGCAAACAAAATCACACCATGCATTCACAAGCCATAGTTCACACCATTACATTGTTTAGCAGAGTGTGTGTGCGCGTGTGCATGTGTGTGTATCTTATTATGACACAGCAGGAAGCTTTTTAGGTGATGTGCAGTGAAATATGAATGAGAGGGAATTAGCCTTCTGACAAATCATACACACATAGACACAAACACCCAAACACACAGAAACGTAAACACACATACTCGCACAGTAGACATGAAACACACATACACCCACAGTAGACTTGATCTGAAACTCAAGCTACCAGTGTTTATTATAACTAGACTAAAACACACACTCACCAACAAAAGATGTGATCTGAAACTCAATCGTGGTTGTTGTTTACAGAAAAACACCTTTACTGCAGGAACGATGGAAGTGGAATGCCATCCGATGCCGGAGCAGAGCGGCAGAGAATGATAAGGATTCAGAACACCGCCTGCTCGCTCCTGATGGGAAATCCTCCATCTGATTGGTAATAAGAAAACAGTTTGTCACAGAGCAGAAAACAAATCAGAGAAATGAGGAGCCTCGTTTATATGCCTGTCCACCTGTTGAATGGTAGCACAAGAGGAACAATGTATGGTAATGGTGGAGTGTGTCTGTGTGTGTGTGTGTGTGTGTGTGTGTGTGTGTGTGTGTGTGTGTGTGTGTGTGTGTGTGTGTGTGTGTGTGTGTGTGTGTGTGTGTGTGTGTGTGTGTGTTTACTGCATCCGGTGTCACACAGAAGCGGCCCTCTGATTGAATCGGCCCAGAATCGGGTGTCGTACTCGGCCCGGTATCAAAATGAATGACTGCCCAGAATCGGCCCAAGTACATCGGCCGTTTCCGTCTCCCGGAATTCAGCTGACTTTGCCGGCATCTTACCAGAATCCCCCCCCAGAAGCGGCCCGATGCAAATTTAAATAAATGTATACAAAATCACCCGATTTAGTAAGTTTAGATATTACTATTATACATTTTATACATATACCCATCCACAAAAAAAGCTGTTGTGTCGAAGGAAACACCATACACCTGCTGACTGTGCCAGCGTGCAGGCGCCTGGCCCGCCACAGGAGTTGCTAGATCGCGATGGGACAAGGACATCCCAGTCGGCCAAACCCTCCCCTAACTCGGATGATGCTGGGCCAATTGTGCGTCGCCTCATGGGCCTCGGGGGGAGGTGTGGGCAAGGACAGGTGCAACACAGTTCTGGACATGTTGTAGCCTGTTTAAGAACTTGGAAGATGTGCCAACAAACATGTCCATTACAATAGTCCAGATGAGATTAAAGGCGTGGATGAGTCGCTCAGCTGCAGGTTGTGATAGCATAGGTCGCAACCTGGTAATGTTCCGTAGGTGGAAAAATGAGACTCTTGATGTGTGCCTCAAACGAGAGCTGACTGTCAAATATCACACCCAGGTTGACACCCTCAGTATTGAGGCTGTACCTGCTGAACCTTCCTGGAGGGGAGGACCTTAACACCATCAGTAGTGAGGATGTAGCTGTGTAGCTGGGGAATCCTCCAGGAGGGGAGGACCTTAACACCATCAGTAGTGAGGCTGTACCTGCTGAACCTTCCTGGAGGGGAGGACCTTAACACCATCAGTAGTGAGGATGTAGCTGTGTAGCTGGGGAATCCTCCAGGAGGGGAGGACCTTAACACCATCAGTAGTGAGGCTGTACCTGCTGAACCTTCCTGGAGGGGAGGACCTTAACACCATCAGTAGTGAGGATGTAGCTGCGGAACCATCCTGGAGGGGAGGACCTTAACACCATCAGTAGTGAGGATGTAGCTGCTGAACCATCCTGGAGGGGAGGACCTTAACACCATCAGTAGTGAGGATGTAGCTGCGGAACCATCCTGGAGGGGAGGACCTTAACACCATCAGTAGTGAGGATGTAGCTGCTGAACCATCCTGGAGGGGAGGACCTGAACTCCATCAGTATTGAGGCTGTTGCTGCTGCTGTTGTTTATGATGGTGCGAGTGCCAATCAGTACGTCCTCCGGCCTTCTTGCAGTTTAACTTCAGGAAACTTAACTGCATCCACGCTTTGATGTCCTGCAGGCAACTGACCAGGAGTGCAGTGGCATTGGCAGTGACAGTGTTTGTGGAGACGTACAGCTGAGTGTTGTCGGCATAAAAGTGAAAGCCCAGTCTGTGTTTCCTCAAGATGTTTCCCAGTGGAAGCATGTAGATACAAAATAGTAGTGGACCCAGGACCGAGCATTGGGGGACCCCCTGTCGGACCACAACTGTGTCTGACCTACTAGAACCGATGGCTACAAACTGGTTGTGATCAGTGAGATAGGATCTGAAACAGTCTAGGACAGAATGGCATGGCTGACTATGTCGAATGCTGCACTGAGGACAAGCAGTTTGAGGATGCCCGCAGGCCCAGAGTCAGCATTCATGAGGAGGTTATTGGTGACGCTTACCAGGGCAGTCTCCATTACATTGACAATCATCATCATGATCTTCATCATCATCACCGTCACGTCAAACATCCTTCACCAAACAGTCTCCATCAAGCAACCTCCATTAGATGGACAATCATCATCATCATCCTGTGAAATACTGTTTCTCTTGCTGTCATGACAAACGCTTCAAACATCCATTTCCCCTGGAAATCTATTTCTCCTGCTAAGCAGCTTGAATCCTGTTTTTGAGATAGTCTTTCCACAGGACTAAAAATCATCTCTGAAGCATCTTTAAAATAAATAAAATAATGAAATATATAAAGTGAGACCTTCAAACATTGAACAATATTCTGTGAAGCGTGGGAGCAATTTTTCTTAAAATCTTCAAGTAATTCATTCTGAATACAAGGATGAGGAGTTTTAAATGTGCATTGATCATGGTTAGGAGTTATACTCTGATTAATTAGCCCTCCAGAGCATTAGGGGAATGTTGTTAAAAACTTCTTCATTCTAGGGTCTATTTTTCTACAATTTCCGCCTGACTGACATGCCCAAAGTTAACTGCCTGTTGCTCAGGCCCTGAAGCCAGGATGTGCATATAATTGATACCATTGGAAGGAAAACACTCTGATATTTGTATAAACGTTAAAATAATGTAAGAGACTATAACACAATAGATATGGTAGGAGAAAATCCAAAGAAAAACCAACCAGAATTTTTCTTTTTTGAGAGCCCATGGTCTTCCAATGGAACGTATAGGGAAATAATTAAATCTCGTTCCCGGTATGCAATTCCTATGGCTTCCACTGGGTGTCAGTAGTCTTTGTTCAATGTTTCAGGCTTGTTTCTTTCAAAACGAGTAAGAAATATGAGATTTACTACAGGGAAAAGACTTGGAAATTCATGTATGCGCGAGATGAAGAGGACACGCACCTGTTAATATCGCTTTCCTATTGAACATACTTCTTTCCGTTTGAAATATTATAGTTTAATTACATTTTAGGGTATCTGAGGATTAAATAGAAATGTATTTTGACTTGTTGAAACAAATCTTGGCATGTTGAACGTGTGGATTACTCAACTCGATGGCTCCAACTAAACTGACTTTTTGGGATATAAAGAAGGATTTTATCTAACAAAACGACACTACATGTTATAGCTGGGACCCTTTGGATGACAAATCAGAGGAATATTTTCAAAAGGTAAGTGAATATTTAATCGCTATTTGTGAATTTATGAATCCTGTGACGGTGGAAAAATATTTTGATTTGGGGCGCCATCCTCAAACAATCACATGGCATGCTTTCGCTGTAAAGCCTACTGTAAATCGGACAGTGCAGTTAGACTAACAAGAATTGAAGCTTTTAACCGATACAAGACACTTGTATGTACCTAAATGTTTAATATCCATACTTTTTATGATTATTTATTTGAATTGGGTGCCCTCCAGTTTCACCAAAAGTTGTCCCGCTAGTGGGATGCCTTTTAAAGATGCAAAGCTGTTGGCTTGTAATTTCAGATGGGTATTTGGTCCAGTACACGCTGTACGCAGACTGACTTAGCTATGGTCTCCTATATGCAGTGCAGTGATTGTGCATAATTCGTCCAAATTAAATCCAACTTCATACATTGCACTTGTTTTTCATAGAATTACAAGAGAAAGGCAAGAGTAAGTGATCTAAAATCTGGGTTTACACTGAATTAAATGCATATTTAAATTAAATACATTAAAGTACAGTACAAAATATACATATTTTTTTAATAAAATTAATACAACTTTTAAATTACCATTCATAGGCCATGTTCAAAACCTTAGAACCTGTTGTTATTTAGACATTAGCTAACATGAATGGTTTTATGGGTCGTACAGGACTAGAACAGGTCCAGTGTAATAATTCCTGTACACATCAAAGGCAGATGTCTCTGTAAGAACATAGGCCTCTGTGATCAAAGGGTTTTCAATCTGCCATTTTGTTGTACCCCAGTAACAACATTATCTACCTTTAACCTCTGACCTCTGACCACTTTCAGCTATCAGAAAGAAGGGAGTGTTTTTTTTTTGAAGGGCCTTTGAAATAGGTGAGGTGAAGGCGAGAGGAAGGTTAGGGCCACCAACAAAATCATTCTTTCATCCATGCCGTATCCTGAAAAGCCAGAGATAGAGATAGATGGAAGGAGGAAGAGAGAGAAAAAGAGAGAAAGAAAGAAAAAAAAGGGCAGGCGCGAGGGAGAGAGAAAGATAAATAAAGCCTACATGAGTGCAGATTTTTCCTGTAAAAGAGCAGATCCTGTGTGTTTGATGTGACCAAGGGATTTCCTGCAGTTGAACGACCTTATCCAGCTACTGTATTTACTGTAGGCAACATCCTCCCCCATCCATCCCCCCCGACCCCATCTCTTCTATCTTCATTCCACTAACCAAACCATGTGCAATTCAATTCCAAAAATCAATTATCTTAGCGCTTTGACTCACGCTGTCTGTTGGATTACAGCATCAAGTTGCAGTTTGGAGCACAAGTACTGGCATCGTACACACATTTTAACATCGCTGTCTCTCTCGATCATTGTTCAGAGTGGTGTTCTACGAATCTACTGTAAATAAATGATAGTGTTCAAAACTATGTTATTAGACAGCTTTTTATGAATAATGTTTTGTTGTTGCATTTGAGCTCAGGGATGATAGACGAGTTTCCCAATAGAAATGGCCAGTTAGAGGGGTGTTCAAGTGGATTTTTCCCAGTCGTATACCGCCTTAGCACTTGGTTATGAACACAGAATGAAGAGGTAGAGTGAAGAGTGTGTTGTCATCCCTTCATTCTCCCTTCATATTTTAGTAACCAAATGTTCTTGTGTTTTAAAACTAGTAATATTCAAATACATATCACACAACACAAGTTAGTAATGAAAGGGTGCAATACAATTATTGCATTGATAAGCACACGAAAGCACACTAAAGAAAGAATGAGTAGCCCATTTCACATCATAGCCTGATCAATTTGCAGGTTAACTTCTCTTCCATTTTGATTCCGGCAAAAATGTAAATGTGGCACTGACTCGCCCATGGATTGATGTTACAGCATTGTCTCAATGAAGATATCTACCTTCATAACATGGATGAAGGCTGAGCTGGAATGTGAGTCTGACTGAAGTTAATTTTAGCAGCATAGGAGCACAGGAAATATACCAAGAAAAACACAAAACCACAGTCATGGAAAACAAGCAATTACTCACTAAAGAGGTCCTCAAACAAGTGAATTGCCCAAAGGCCACCTGTAAGGTCCAAAGGCCACCTGTAAGGTCTAAAGGCCACCTGTTCCTACTTACAACAGCTGCCATGTGTGCAGAGGAAGCGGAAAAAATGTAGAGCTTTGAAAATAGCTTAACAAAATATATATTTAAAAAACAAATGGATGATAACAACAATATCTCAGCTCAGAAAGCAAACCTACAGTGCCGTCACAAGTGTTAGGGGCTGTAGTCTTCTGCTGGGGATAGGTCATACAGTGCCCTTGGAAAGTATTCAGACCCCTTCCCTTTTTCCACATTTTGTTATGTTACAGCCTTATTCTAAAATTCATTAAATAGTTGATTAAATGAAACAATTTCCTAAGCAATCTATACACAATACCCTATAATAACGAAGCTAAAACAGTTTTTTTAGACATTTTTGCAAATGTATTAAAAACAAAGGACAGAAATACCTCATTTACAAAAGTATTCAGACCCTTGTCTATGAGACTCGAAATTGAGCTCAGGTGCATCCTGTTTCCATTGATCATCCTTGAGATGTTTCTACAACTTGATTGGAGTTCACCTGTGGTAAATTCAGTTGATTGGACATGATTTGGAAAGACACACACCTGTCTAAATAAGATCCCACAGTTTACAGTGCATGTCAGAGCAAAAACCAAGCCATGAGGTCAAAGGAATTGTCTGTAGAGCTCAGAGACAGGATTGTGTCGAGGCACAGATCTAGGGAGGGGTACGAAAACATTTCTGCAGCATTGAAGGTCCCAAAGAACACAGTGGCCTCCATCATTCTTAAATGGAAGAAGTTTGGAACCACCAAGACTCTTCCTAGAGCTGGCTGCCCGGCCAAACTGAGCAATTGGGGGAGAAAGGCCTTGGTCAGAGAGGTGACCAAGAACCTGATGGTCATTCAGACAGAGCTCTAGAGTTCCTCTGTGGAGATGGGAGAACCTTCCAGAAAGACAACCATCTCTGTAGCACTCCACCAATCAGGCCTTTATGGTAGAGTGACCCTACGGAAGCCACTCCTCAGTAAAACTCACATGACAGCCCACTTGGTGTTTGCCAAAAGGCACCTAAAGACTCTCAGACCATGAGAAACAAGATTCTCTGGTCTGATGAAACCAAGATTGAACTCTTTGGCCTGAATGCCAAGCGTCACGTCTGGAGGAAACATGGCACCATCCCTACAGTAAAGAATGGTGGAGGCAGTATAATGCTGGGCGGATGTTTTTCAGCGGCAGGGACTGGGAGATTAGTTGGGATTGAGGCAAAGATGAACAGAGCAAAGTACAGAGAGATCCTTGATAAAAACCTACTCCAGAGCACTCAGGACCTCAGATTGGGTGAAGGTTCAGCTTTCAACAGGACAACGATCCTTAGCACACAGCCAAGACAACGCAGAAGTGGCTTCAGGACAAGTCTCTGAATGTCCTCAAGTGTCCCTGATCCCAATCAAACATCTCTGGAGATACCTGAAAATAGCTGTGCAGCAACGCTCCCCATCCAACCTGACAGAGCTTGAGAGGATCTGCAGAGAAGAATGGGAGAAACTCCCCAAATACAGGTGTGCCAAGCTTGTAGCGTCATACCCAAGAAGCTGTAATTGCTGCCAAAGGTGCTTCAACAAAGTACTGAGTAAAGGGTCTGAATACTTACACTACCTGTCAAACGTTTTAGAACACCTACTCATTCAAGGGTTTTCTTTATTTTTACCATTTTCTACATTGTAGAATAAAAGTGAAGACATCAAACTATGAAATAACACATATGGAGTCATGTAGTAACCAAAAAAGTGTTAAACAAATCAAAATATATTTTATTTTTGAGATTCTTCAAACAGCCACCCTTTGCCTTGATGACAGCTTTGTACACTGTTGGCATTCTCTCAACCAGCTTCATGAGGTAGTCACCTGGAATGCATTTCAATTAACAGGTGTGCCTTCTTAAAAATTAATTTGTGGAATTTCTTTCCTTCTTGATGCGTTTGAGCCAATCAGTTGTGTTGTGACAAGGTAGGGGATGGTACACAGAATAAATCTGTCGTTCTGCCCCTGAACAAGGCAGTTAACCTACTGTTCCTAGGCTGTCATTGTAAATAAGAATTTCTTTTAACTGACTTGCCTAGTTAAATAAAGGTTCAGTTGAACATAAAAAAGTTAAATATAGCTGAAATAAAATCAAAAACTATGTTTTACATCATAGTTTTGATGTCTTCACTATTTTTCTTCAATGTAGAAAATAGTAAAAACAAAGAAAATCCCTTGAATGAGTAGGTGTTCTAAAACGTTTGACCGGTAGTTTAAATTTAAATACCATAATATCATAATATAACTTTATTGGTCAATTGTACAACCAAAATGTTACCTTCGCTTATTACCCAACCCCCCCGAAAGACACACATACACATACATACATATTCAGGTTTTGGAGAGGTGCGGGGGGCTGCCACACTGGGCACCAGTGGTAGAAAGTACCTAAATAAAAATACTTTAAAGTACTACTTAAGTAGTTTTTTTGGGCTATCTGTACTTTACTTTTTATATTTTGTTTACTTTTACTTTTACTTCACTTACATTCCTAAAGAAAATAATGTACTTTTCCCTGACACCCATTAAATGCTTAGCAGGACATGAAAATGGTCCATTTCACGCACTTATCAAGAGAACATCCCTGGTCATCCATACTGCCTCTGGCCGACTCACCAAAAACAAATACTTAGTTTGTAAATTATGTCTGAGTGTTCCCCTGGCCAACCATAAATAAAAAGAACAAAAGATAATGGTGCCTTTTGGTTTGCCTAAAATAAGGAATTTTAAATTATTTCAAATTTGACTTTTGATACTTAAGTATATTTTAGCAATTACATTTACTTTTGACACTTAAGTATATTTAAAACCAAATACTTTTAGAGTTTTACTCAAGTAGTATTTTACTGGGTGACTTTCACTTTTACTCATTTTCAATTAAGGTATCTTTACTTTTAGGTACTGTACTTTTTCCACCACTGCTGGGCGCCCGGGGAGCTGTTGTTGTGGGGGGTTAAGTGCCTTGCTCAAAGGCACAATGGCATGCAATGTCATCTCGGATTTGTCATTAAAGGGTTATGTCTACATCCATCTCAACACAGAGTCCCACAGTAGATCACAGGACAGGAATGAACTGAAAGTCATTGTGAGGGGGGGAAACACACACATTCCAAGGACGAGGAAGGAAATGAAAACATGACTCTCTCTCTCTCTCTCTCCGGCTAGTTCGTCTTTCTGGTATGTTACCATTAGTGCTGAAGAGAGGGCTCATTAATCAGATCGGTTGAATCTGGAACGGCCCATCTGTCTATTTGTGTGGTTAGTAATGAACCAGCAGACAGCTTCTAATGGCAGGATAACACCAAAATGGAGCTTTACTGAAGGCCCTGCTCCCTCCCTCCCTCAGCCCAGTGCAGAATGAGCCAGGCTTAATTAAAATTGATTAAATCGTTTTTTCCCTCATTAATCTACACGCAAACCCCCATAATAACAAAGAAAAAAAAGAGGTTTAGATTTTTTTTTACAAATTTATAAAAAATAAAACACTGAAATATGACCTTTACATAAGTATTCAGACCCTTTACTCGGTACTTTGTTGAAGCACCTTTGGCAGTGATTGCAGCTTCAGGTCTTCTTCTGTATAACGCTACAAGCTTGGCACACATGTATATCTGACACACCTTGGCACACCATTCTTCTCTGCAGATCTTCTCAAGCTCTGTTAGATTAGATGGGGAGCTTCGCTGTGCAACTATTTTAAGGTCTCTCCAGAGATGTTAGATCGGGTTCAAGTCCGGGCTCTGGCTGGGCCACTCAAGGACATTCAGAGACTTGTCCCGAAGCCACTTCTGCGTTGTCTTGGCTGTGTGCTAAGGGTCGTTGTCCTGTTGGAAGCTAAACCTTCACCCCAGTCTGAGGTACTGAGCACTCTGGAGCAGGTTTTCATCAAGGACCTCTCTGTACTTTGCTCCGTTCATCTTTCCCTCGATCCTGACTAGTCTCCCAGTCCTTGCCTCTGAAAAACATCCACACTGCATGATGCTGCCACCACCATGCTTCACCATAGGGACGGAGCCAGCTTTCCTCCAGATATGACGCTTGGCATTCAGGCCAAAGAGTTCAATCTTGGTTTCATCAGACCAGAGAATCTTGTTTCTCATGGTCTGAGAGTCTTTAGGGGCCTTTTGGCAAACTCCAAGCGGGCTTTCTTGTGCCTTTTACTGAGAAGTGGGTTCCATCTGACCACTCTACCATAAAGGCCTAATTGGTGGAGTGCTGCAGAGATGGTTGTCCTTCTGGAAGGTTCTCCCATCTCCACAGAGGAACTCTAGAACTCTAGCTCTGTCAGAGTGACCATCGGGTTCTTGGTCACCTCCCTGACCAAGGCCCTTCTCCCCCGATTGCTCAGTTTGGTCGGGTGGCCAACTCTAGGTGTCACGGATCCCTTTGGATCTTTCATTGAGTACACCTGGCCCCTATTCCCACTGATTGTATTTGTATACAGTTGAAGTCGGAAGTTTACATACACTGAGTTTGGAGTCATTGAAACCCGTTTTTCAACCACTCCACATATTTCTTGTTAACAAACTATAGTTTTGGCAAGTTGGTTAGGACATCTACTTTGTGCATGACACAAGTAATTTTTCCAACAATTGTTTACAGACAGATTATTTCACTTATAATTCACTGTATCACAATTCCAGTGGGTCACTGTCATGTTCTGAATCCTCAAATTCCCTGTCATAAAGGAGCCAAGGTGCAGCGTGCCAGTAATTCCACATCTTTATTTAGGGAAACCGAAATCAAAACCATAAACAGGTACGTAGTAAGAACGTAACGCACTGTGCCGTACACACACAGAAATAACAATAACCCACAAACACAGGTGGGGAACAGGCTGCCTAAGTATGATTCCTAATCAGAGGCAAAGATAGACAGCTGCCTCTGATTAGGAACCATACTCAGCCCAACAAAGAAATACAAAAACAACATAGACATACAACACATAGAATGCCCACCCCATGTCACACCCTTACCTAACCAAACAGAGAAAAACGACTCTCTCTGGTCAGGGCATGACAGTCACAAGTTTACATACACTAAGTTGACTGTGCATTTAAAAAGCTTGGACAATTCCAGAAAATGATGTCACGGCTTTAGAAGCTTCTGATAGGCTATTTGACACTATTTGAGTCAATTGGAGGTGTACCTGTGGATGTATTTCAAGGCCTACTTTCAAATGCAGTGTCTCTTTGCTTGACATCATGGGAAAGTCAAAAGAAATCAGCCAAGACCTCAGAAAAAGAATTGTAGGCCTCCACAAGTCTGGTTCATTCTTGGGAGCAATTTCCAAACGCCTGAAGGTACCACCTTCATCTGTACAAACAATAGTACTCAAATATAAACACCATGGGACCACGCAGCCATCATACCGCTCAGGAAGGAGACGCGTTCTGTCTCCTAGAGATGAACGTACTTTGGTGTGAAAAGTGCAAATCAATCCCAGAACAACAGCAAGGGACCTTGTGAAGATGCTGGAGGAAACAGGTACAAAAGTATGTGTATCCACAGTAAAACGAGTCCTATATCGACATTACCTGAAATACCGCTCATGAAACAAAAATACAACTGTTCAGCCATAATGACCATCGTTATAATTGGAGGAAAAAAGGGGAGGCTTGCAAGCCAATGAAAACCATCCCAACCGTTAAGCACGGGGGTGGCAGCACCATGTTGTGGAGGTGCTTTGCTGCAGGAGGGACTGGTGCACTTCACAAAACAGATGGCATCATGTGGAAGGAAAATTATGTGGATAAATTGAAGCAACATCTCAAGACATCAGTCAGGAAGTTAAAGCTTGGTCGCAAATGGATCTTCCAAATGGACAATGACCCCAAGCATACTTCCAAAGTTGTGGCAAAATGGCTTAAGGACCACAAAGTCAAGGTATTGGAGTGGCCATCACAAAGCCCTGACCTCAATCCTATAGAACATTTGTGGGCAGATGTAACGGCCGTCAAAGGGAGTAGACCAAGGCGCAGCGTGGAGAGTGCTCATCATTTAATTTTAATAGAACACTTATACAAAACAAGAAAATGAATGACAGCCAAACAGTTCTGTCAGGAACATCAATTCTAAACAGAAATTAACCACCCACAAAACCCAAAGGAAAACAAGCTGCCTAAGTATGGCTCCCAATCAGAGACAACGATATACAGCTGCCCCTGATTGAGAACCATACAAAACATAGAAAAAAGGACATAGAATGCCCACCCTAGTCACACCCTGGCCTAACCAAAATAGAGAACAAAAACCTCTCTATGGCCAGGGCGTGACAGCAGAACTGAAAAAGCGTGTGCGAGCAAGGAGCCCTACAAACCTGACTCAGTTACACCAGCTCTGTCAGGAGGAATGGGCCAAAATTCAGCCAACTTCTTGTGGGAAGGTTGTGGAAGGCTACCCAAAACGTTCGACCCAAATTAAACAGTTTAAAAGCAATGCTACCAAATACTAATTGAGTGTATGTAAACTACTGACCCACTGAGAATGTGATGAAAGCTGAAATAAATCATTCTCTTTACTATTTTTCTGACATTTCACATTCTTAAAATAATGTGGTGATCCTAACTGACCTACGACAGAGAATTTTTACTAGGATTAAATGTCAGGAATTGTGAAAAACTGAGTTTAAATGTATTTGGCTAAGGTGTATGTAAACTTCCGCACGTTGGTGCGTGTGAGTACCTGTGCTGTGTGTTTTGGCTTTCGTGCCCTTGTGTATTGCGCAGATGATTACGGATCTCGTCCTGTGTGTTAATCATTGTGCGTGTGTTATTTATTCGAGGTACTCATCGCTCTTTTGTTTTGTGATTTTACCCTGTGTTTCGTTACGTGTTTGTTTGGTCTTCGTCCCCCTTCCTTTACACGGCACGCCGTAATTTGGGTTTAATAAAAACCCAATTACACATTCCTGCGCCTGTCTCCAAAACCCTTCATGCCAACGTGACACTAGGAAAAGTCTTGGTGGTTCCAAACTTCTTCCATTTAAGAATGATGAAGGCCACTGTGTTCTTAGGGACCTTTCAATGCTGCAGACATTTTTTGGTGCCCTTCTCCAGATCTATGCCTCGACACAATCCTGTCATGGAGCTCTACGGTGTTAAATTTGACCTCATGGCGTTGTTTTTGCTCTGACATACAAGTCATTACAGTCAGTGCAAAAAAATAATAATAGATAAGAATAAAGTAAGGGGGTCAATTCAACTAATCCGGGTAGCCAATTGATTAACTGTTGAGCAGTCTTATGGCTTGGGGGTAGAAGCTGTTAAGGAGCCTTTTGGTCCCAGACTTGTCACTCCAGGACCGCTTGCCATACGGTAGCAGAAAGAACAGTCTATGACTAGGGTGGCTGGAGTATTTTACAATTTCTTCGGCCTTCCTCTGACACCGACTGGTATAGAGGTCGTGGGTGAACAGGGAGTACAGGAAGGGACTAAGCACGCACCCCTGAGGGGCCCCTGTATTGAGGATCAGTGTGTCGGATGCGTTGTTGCCTACCCTTACCACCTGGGGGCAGCCTGTCAGGAAATCCAGGAGCCAGTTGCAGAAGGAGATGTTTAGTCCCAGGGTCCTTAGCTTAGTGATGAGCTTGGAGGGCACTATGATGTTGAACGCTGAGCTGTAGTCAATGAATAGCATTCTCACCTAGGTTTTCCTTATGTCCAGGTGGGAAAGGGCAGTGTGGAGTACAAAGATTTTGTCATCTGTGGATTTGTTGGGGCGGTATGCGAATTGGAGTAGGTCCAGGGTTTCTGGGTGTTGATGTGAGCTGTGACCAGCCTTTCAAAGCATTTCATGGTTACAGATGTGACTGCTACGGGGCGGTAGTCATTTAGGCAGGTTACCTTGGCATTCTTGGGCACAGAGACTATGGTAGTCTGCTTGAAACATGTAAGTATTACAGACTGGGATAGGGAGAGGTAACAAATGTCAGTGAAACACTTGCCAGCTTTTCAGCGCATAATCTGAGTAGGCATCCTGGTAGTCCTTCTGGCCCTGCGACCTTATGCATGTTAACCTGTTATGGCTAGGGGGCAGTATTTTCACGGCTGGATAAAAAACGTACCCGATTTAATCTGATTATTAGTCCTGCCCAGAAACTGGAATATGCATATAATTATTAGCTTTGGAGAGAAAACACTCCAAAGTTTCTGAAACTGTTTGAATGGTGTCTGTGAGTATAACAGAACTCCTATGGCAGGCAAAAACCTGAGATGCTTCTGTTCAGGAAGTACCCTGTCTGAACATTTCTTGCCCTTCTTTATTATCTCTATCGTTTACAAAGGATCTCTGCTCTTACGTGACACTTCACACGTCTCCAATGAGGTCTCATAGCCCGGGAAAAACAGGAATGACGTAATTCAAAGCCCTGGCTGAAACAAAGGAGAGCAAAAGCTAAGTGGTCACTCAATGGACTAAGCCTTAGGCGCGTGACACGCCCCGCCCCCGGCTTTCGGTTTTTTCCTCAGTTTACAGACAGGCAGATTCCCGGTCGGAATATTATCGCTTCTCTACGAGATAAATTGCATAAATATTGGTTTTAAACAGCGGTTGACATGCTTCGAAGTACGGTAATGGAATATTTAGAAATTTTTTGTCATATTTTGCGTCATGCTCGTGGCCGAGATTTAGCGTTGGGATAGTGTCTAGAACGCACGAACAAAACGTCGCTGTTTGGATATAACGATGGATTATTTGGGACCAAACCTACATTTGTTATTGAAGTAGAAGTCCTGGCAGTGTATTCTGATGAAGAACAAGCAAGGTAAGAACATTTTTCTTATAGGAAATGTGATTTTGGTGAAGGCTAAACTTGCAGGGTGTCTAAATAGCTAGCCCTGTAACGCCGGGCTATGTACTTAGATTATTGCAAAATGTGCTTCATCCGAAAAGCTATTTTAAAATCGGACATATCGAGTGCATAGAGGAGTTCTGTATCTATAATTCTTAAAATAATTGTTATGCTTTTTGTGAACGTTTATCGTGAGTAATTTAGTAAAATCACCGGAAGTGTTCGGTGGGAATGCTAGTTCTGAACGTCACATGCTAATGTAAAAAGCTGTTTTTTGATATAAATATGAACTTGATTGAACAGACATGCATGTATTGTATAACACAATGTCCTAGGTGTGTCATCTGATGAAGATCATCAAAGGTTAGTGCTGCATTTAGCTATGGTTTGGGTTTATGTGACATGATATGCTAGCTTGAAAAATGGCTGTGTGATTATTTCTGGCTGGGTACTCTGCTGACATAATCTAATGTTTTGCTTTCGCTGTAAAGCCTTTTTGAAATCGGACAGTTTGGTTAGATAAAGGAGAGTCTTGTCTTTAAATAGCTGTAAAATAGTCATATGTTTGAAAAGTGGAAGTTTTCGGATTTAGAGGAGTTTGAATTTCGCGCCCCGCCCATCATTGGATATTGGAGCAGACGTTCCGCTAGCGGAACGTACTGTTTAAAGGTCTTACTCACATCGTCTACGGAGAGATTTATCACACAGTCGTCAGGAACAGCTGATGCTCTCATGCATTCTTCAGTGTTACTTGCCTCGAAGTGAGCGTAGAAGTAATTTAGCTCGTCTGGTAGGCTCATGTCACTGGGCGGCTGTTCCATAACACATCATACCATTCATAACTATAACAGCAACTGTTCCATAACACATCATACCATTCATAACTATAACAGCAACTGTTCCATAACACATCATACCATCCATAACTATTACAGCAACTGTTCCATAACACATCATACCATTCATAACTATAACAGCAACTGTTCCATAACACATCATACCATCCATAACTATTACAGCAACTGTTCCATAACACATCATACCATTCATAACTATTACAGCAACTGTTCCATAACACATCATACCATTCATAACTATTACAGCAACTGTTCCATAACACATCATACCATCCATAACTATTACAGCAACTGTTCCATAACACATCATAACATTCATAACTATTACAGCAACTGTTCCATAACACATCATAACATTCATAACTATTACAGCAACTGTTCCATAACACATCATACCATTTATAACTATTACAGCAACTGTTCCATAACACATCATGCCATTCATAACTATTACAGCAACTGTTCCATAACACATCATACCATTTATAACTATTACAGCAACTGTTCCATAACACATCATACCATTCATAACTATTACAGCAACTGTTCCATAACACACTATATTTGACAAGATTGCGGCATGCTGAAACAGCTTGATAATCATCATCATTGTCATCGTAGACGTCATCGTCATTATTTTAATTATCCGTTTAGCTGAAACTATATGCCCTAGTGTTGTCATTACAGTAATATCATCTTTTCATCAGAGCTAAAAGCTAGTCACCCTATCTAGCATAATTACTGTAGCATACGTCATCCCAGCAGTACTCTTAGAGTCTCAATAACACCCAGGGAACACGGACTGTGGCTGGCTGCCTCCTCAACACCAATTATAATACCACTGTCCGCATTATCATCATCATGGTCACGACCTGATTCCAGAGGCCGACCCAAAACAACACCGTTGGCGGAGAGGGTGCCAGGGGGTGCCGGAGAGGGTGCCGGAGCGGTCTTCTCATCTTCTAGTGAGGCTTCGGATGCGCGTGTAACCGATGTGAAATGGCTAGCTAGTCACTCGCTCTGAAACCTTCAACTAGTTGTTCCCCTTGCTCTGCAAGGGCCAAGGCTTTTTTGGAGTGATGGGTAACGATGCTTCAAGGGTGGCTGTTGTCGATGTGTGCAGAGGGTCCCTGGCTCGAGCCTAGGTAGGGGCGAGGAGAGAGACGGAAGCTATACTGTTACACGCCCACACCACCCACCGCTTCTGAGTATATTACTCGCTAATGTCCAGTCCCTAGTTAACAAAGTCAACAAAATTAGGGCAAGAGTTGCTTTCCAAAGAGATCCAGTATTTTAACATACTCTGTTTCACGGAGACATGGCTAGCTGGGGACATGCTGTCGGAGTCCGTACAGCCAACGGGATTTTCAGTGCATCGTGCCGACAGGAACAAACATTTACATTTACATTTAAGTCATTTAGCAGACGCTCTTATCCAGAGCGACTTACAAATTGGTGCATTCACCTTATGATATCCAGTGGAACAACCACTTTACAATAGTGCATCCAAATCTTTTAGGGGGGGGGTAGAAGGATTACTTTATCCTATCCTAGGTATTCCTTAAAGAGGTGGGGTTTCAGGTGTCTCCGGAAGGTGGTGATTGACTCCGCTGTCCTGGCGTCGTGAGGGAGCTTTTTCCACCATCTCTGGTAAGAAGAAGGGAGGGGGTGTATGTTTCATGATTTAGGTTTTGTTGTGGAATATGTTAGATATTAGGTTTTGTTGTGGTATGGTTAGATATTACCTGTTAAATAATGCTACCCTGTCAGATCTAGAAGGTTAATCATTTCGCTACACTCGCAATAGCATCTGCTAACCATGTGTATGTGACCAATAAAATTTGATTTGATTTGAATTGGTCTGCTAGTAGACTACTGTGACTATTGTGAAACTGACTCATTGCATTTACTGTTTGTTGTCTGCCTTAATGTTGCTGGACCACAGGAATAGTAGCAGCTGCATTAGCACCCATAATGATGCGAATGGGGATCCATAATAAATACAAATACAAATGGTTTATCATTTCAGTATAGCTGTGGGAGGCAGTGGGCACTCAAAATGTTGTCCCTGTTGATTTTCCCTTCTTTATCCTTCTCTGTGTGTGCGTGTGCGTGTGTGTGTCTGTCTGTGTGTGTGCAGAGAAAACGGGGGAAAAAAATGTATGAAATGAAATTTATGCATTCAGTACTGTAAGTCGCTCTGGATAAGAGTGTCTGCTAAATGACTAACATGTAAATGTAATGCAGAGCATGTGTGCAATGGCCTCCTATTGTCTGTTGGATGAACAGTGAGGCTTCTATTCTCTACATTCCCCAAACCAAATCCCTCTTCCCCTTAAACCTCATTGTGTGTGTGCATTGCAACGATGAACAGTTGTCAAAATGACAAAAGAAATACCAGTCCTGATGTCGTAAATATAGAAATGGATATTTCACTGAACACCAGGTTATACACAGAGGGTAGTGTGTATGGCCCAGTACATCACTGGGGTCGAGTCCTGCCATCCAGGACCTCTATACCAGGCGGTGTCAGAGGAAGGCCCTAAAAAAGACTCCAGCAACCCAAGTTATAGACTGTTCTTTCTGCTACCACACGGCAAGTGGTACAGATGCACCAATTCTGGAACCAACAGGACCCTGAACAGCTTCTGACCCCAAGCCATAAGACTGCTAAATAGCTAATTAAATAGTTAACCAAATAGCTACCCGGACAATCTGCATTTACCCTTTATGCATTCTTGACTCCACACACGCTGCTGCAACTGTTTATTATTTATCCTGTTGTCACTTTATCCCTCCCTATACTGTATGGGGCTCCAGAGTGGTGCAGTGGTCTAAGACACTGCATCTCTGTGCAAGAGGCGTCACTGCAGTGCCTGATTTGAATCCAGGCTGCATCACATCTGGCCGTGATTGGGAGTCCCATAGGGCGGCCCACAATTGGCCCAGCGTCGACCGGGTTTGGCAGGGGTAGGCCGTCATTGTAAATAAGAAATTATTCTTAACTGACTTGCCAAGTTAAATAAATAAAACAATATGTACATATTTACCTCGTACCCCTACACATCGACTCAATATTTGTACCATGTGTATATACAGTTGAAGTCGGAAGTTTACATACTTACAGGCTCTAACCAACAGTGCAAAGGTATTAGGTGGGCAATAGGTAAGTAAGGAAATAAAAACAACAGTAAAAAAACAGTGAAAAATAACAGTAGCAAGGCTATAACAGTAGCGAGGCTATAACAGTAGCGAGGCTATAACAGTAGCGAGGCCATATACAGGCACCGGTTAGTCGGGCTGATTGAGGTAATATGTACACGTAGATATGGTTAAAGTGACTATGCATATATGATGAACAGAGAGTAGCAGTAGCGTAAAAGAGGGGTTGGCAGGTGGTGGGTGGCGGGTGGCGGGACACAATGCAGATAGCCCGGTTTAAACTCAGTTTTTCACAATTCCTGAATTTAATCCTAGTACAAATTCCCTGTCAGTTAGGATCACCACTTTATTTAAAAAATGTGAAATGTCAGAATTATAGTAGAGAGAATGATACATTTCAGCTTTCCCAGTGGGTCAGAAGTTTACATACACTCAATTAGTATTTGGTAGCATTGCCGTAAAGTTGTTTAACTTGGGTCAAACGTTTGGGGTAGCCTTCCACAACCTTCCCACAATAAGTTGGCTGAATTTTGGTCCATTCCTCCTGACAGAGCTGGTGTAACTCAATCAGGTTTGTAGGCCTCCTTGCTCGCACATGCTTTTTCAGGTCTGCCCACAAATGTTCTATAGGATTGAGGTCAGGGCTTTGTGATGGCCACTCCATTACCTTGACTTTGTTGTCCTTAGGCCATTTTGCCACAACTTTGGAAGTATGCTTGGGGTCATTGTCCATTTGGAAGACCCATTTGCGACCAACTTTAACTTCCTGACTGATGTCTTGAGATGTTGCTTCAATATATCCACATAATTTTCCTTCCACACGATGCCATCTATTTTGTGAAGTGCACCAGTCCTTCGTGCAGCAAAGCACCCCCACAACATGATGCTGCCACCCCCATGCTTCACGGTTGGGATGGTGTTCCTCGGCTTGCAAGCATCCCCCATTATCCTCCAAACATAACGATGGTCATTATGGCCAAACAGTTATATTTTTGTTTCATCAGACTAGAGGACATTTCTCCAAAAAGTACGATCTTTGTCCCCATGTGCAGTTGCAAACCGTAGTCTGGCTTTTTTATGGTGGTTTTGGAGCAGTGGCTTCTTCCTTGCTGAGCGGCCTTTCAGGTTATGTCGATATAGGACTCGTTTTACTGTGGATATAGATACCTGTGTACCTGTTTCCTGCAGCATCTTCACAAGGTCCTTTGCTGTTGTTCTGCGATTGATTTGCACTTTTCGCACCAAAGTACGTTCATCTCTAGGAGACAGAACGCATCTCCTTCCTGAGCGGTATGATGGTTGCGTGGTCCCATGGTGTTTATACTTGCGTACTATTGTTTGTACAGATGAACGTGGTACCTTCAGACATTTGGAAATTGCTCCCAAGGATGAACCAGACTTGTGGAGGTTTACATTTTTTTTCTGAAATTCAGCCATCTGTGGCATTGTGTTGTGTGACAAAACTGCACATTTTAGAGTGGCATTTTATTGTCCCCAGCACAAGGTGCACCTGTGTAATGATCATGCAGTTTAATCAGCTTCTTGATAAGCTTCACCTATCAGGTGGAATGATTATCTTGGCGAAGGAGAAATGCTCACTAACAGGGATGTAGCACAACATTTTAGAGACATTTATGGGATGTTCTATTTCAAAACAGGAAACATGTGACCAACACTTTACATGTTACATTTATATATTTTTTTAGTATATATACAGTACCATTCAAAAATTTATAATCTCCACCCGGCACAGGCAGAAGAGAACTGACCACTCCTCAGACCCTGGTTCCTCTCTATGTTTCTTTCTAGGTTCCTGCCTTTCTATGGAGTTTTTCCTAGCCACCGTGCTTCTACATCTGCATTGCTTGCTGTTTGGGCTTTTACGCTAGATTTCTGTATAAGCACTTTGTGACATCTGCTGATATAAAAAGGGTTTTATTAACAAGTGTGATTTGATATGAATGACATGTTCAGTCAGCTGTTATCATAGATAAATAACATTAGAACACATTGAGGTCAGTTTATGATGCTCATAAAGGTGTACTGTATCTCTGGGTATCATAAACGGATCTAATCTAATGGATGTTGACACTGTCCTGTCACTGTATGAGCTCATGAAGGCCACTTTATTACATGTTTCATATCGTACAATAGGAGCATGACTCGCCAGCGAACACTGGTCTACTAATGTAACATTACAACTCCCACGTGGAATATAAATCACATTCACTCTCAATAGCACACCACCCAGCAAGAATGAACCATGAAGAAAGTAGTAGAGCGGTTTAGGGGTTTACATCATGCACAGTGCCATTTCACCATTGTAACTCGGGGAAGGGGGATGATACCTAGTAAGTTGCACAACTGAATACATTCAATTGAATTGTGTCTTTCACATTTAACCCAACCCTTCGGAATCAGAGAGGTGTGGGGGACTACCTTAATCAACATCATCGGCACCTGGAAAGCAGTTGTTGGGGGTTAATTGCCTTGTTCAAAGGCAGAACGGCAGATGTTCCACAATCCCGCTGGCTCTGGGATTTGAACAAGCAAACTTTTGGTTAGTGGCCCAACACTCTTAACCCCTAGGCTCTCTGCAATGTAATGCAACGTATAACTAATCAATTCTAAACGAGCATGCTTAATGAGCACTAACAAGCAGGTGGCTCAGCTTTGAGGAAAATGGAGTGAAAACTGGATGAGACTTACTCACAGATATTCTAATGTGCAGGCATTAAGATATTTCCATTGGGAGATTGAGGGAGAAAGGGTCCCTTGGTTGTGAGATGTTAGGCTGAGGGTGTGATGAGTTGTTGTATGAGTCATCTTTTATGATGTTGATTATGTATTTCTTATTTTGTTTAACTGTTGTTGTCATGCTCAGCCAAGCTGCAATTGGAACAAATAACTTTGAGTGAAAAGAATGGAATTGAATGTTATTTAATAACTGTGTGGGTCAATGAGGGATCTGTCCATGTGGGATGGTGTGGCTGTCAGAGGGTCAACTGCTACAGCACTGCCTGCATGAAAAACCTTTTGCTCAGAGTAGTCTTTTTTTAATCTCTGAATAAATATGAGAGATCTCAATTTTGTATAATTTAGTGATCATTTATATCTGTTTCTTCTAAGGCTCGTAGGAAAAAGATAATTAATTATTGGATTGAGAGTTACAGTACCAGTCAAAAGTTTGGACATACCTACTCATTCCAGGATTTTTCTTTATTTTTACTATTTTCTACATTGTAGAATAATAGTGAAGACATCAAAAATATGACATAACACATATGGAATCATGTAGTAACCAAAAAAGTGTTAATCAAATCAAAACATATTTTATATTTGAGATTCTTCAAAGTAGCCACCCTTTACCTTGATGACAGCTTTGAACACTCTTGGCATTCTCTCAACCAGCTTCATAAGGTAGTCACCTGGAATGCATTTCAATTAACAGGTGTGCCTTGTTAAAAGTGATTTTGTGGAATTTCTTTCTTTCTTAATGCGTCTGAGCAAATCAGTTGTGTTGTGACAAGGTAGAGGTGGTATAGAGAAGATAGCCCTATTTTGTTAACGTTTAAGTTTTATTCAAGTGCAGTTGCAAAAACCATCAAGCGCTATGATGAAACTGTCTCTCATGAAGACCGCCACAGGAAAGGAAGACCCAGAGTTACCTCTGCTGCAGAGGATAAGTTCATTAGTGTTACCAGCCTCAGATATTCAAGACCAAATAAATGCTTCACACAGTTCAAGTAACAGACACATCTCAACATCAACTGTTCAAAGGAGACTGCATGAATCAGGCCTTCATGGTCTAATTGCTGCAAAGAAACCCCTACTAAAGGACACCAATAATAATAAGAGAATTGCTTGAGCCAAGAAACATGAGCAATGGACATTAGATCGGTGGAAATCTGTCCTTTGGTCTGATGAGTCAAAATTTGAGATTTTTGGTTCCAACCACAGTGTTTTTTTGAGACGCAGAGTAGGTGAACTGATGATCTCCGCATGTGTGGTTCCTACCGTGAAGCATGGAGGAGGAGATGTGATGGTGTGGGGGTGCTTTGCTGGTGACCCTGTCTGTGATTTATTTAGAATTCAAGGCACACTTAACCAGCATGGCTACCACAGCATTCTGCAGCGATACCTCAACCCATCTGGTTTGCACTTAGTGGGACTATCATTTTCCAACAGGACAATGACCCAAAACACACCTCCAGGCTGTGTAAGGGCTATTTGACCAAGAAGGAGAGTGATGGAGCGCTGCATCAGATGACCTGGCCTCCACAATCACCCGACCTCAACCCAGTTGAGATGGTTGGGATGAGTTGGACTGCAGAGTGAAGGAAAAGCAGCCAACAAGTGCTCAGCATATTTGGAAATCCTTCAAGAGGCTGACAAGGCTGACGTTTTACTTATTCCTGAACAATTCATTTTTTTTGTTCATTTCTTTGCATTGTTTGTAACTTATTTTTTTAAATAATTTTGTACATAATGTTGCTGCTACCGTCTCTTGTGACCGAAAATAACTTCTGGACATCAGAATATGCATTACTCGCCATGGACTGGCAGAACCCTTTTTTTCTTTTAACGAGTCCGACGAACCCGACGTGAATAATATATTGCTTTCCAGGGAAAAATGCCCAGGTCCCCGTCATTTGCGTGAAGAGAAGGCGAAAAAAAGGGTCCAGAGTGCGGGCTGTCTTCTGAGAATTCGTAGGCGTATAAACCCCACTTCCTTCTATTCTGCGAGCAAACGTGCAATCTTTGGAAAATAAAATTGATGACCTACGCAGAAGATTAAAATACCAACAGGACATTCAAAACTGTAATATCTTATGCTTCACGGAGTCGTGGCTGAATGACGACACTATCAACATACAGCTGGCTGGTTATACGCTTTATTGGCAGGAGAGAACAGCGGCGTCTGGTAAGACAAGGGGCGGCGGACTATGTATTTTTGTAAATAACAGCTGGTGCACGATATCTAAGGAGGTCTCTAGGTTTTGTTCACCTGAGGTAGAGTATCTCATGATAAGCTGTAGACCACACTCTCTACCTAGAGAGTTTTCATCTGTATTTTTCATAGCCGTCTACATACCACCACAGACTGATGCTCGCTCTCCATTTGGCAAATCTGACCATAATTCTATCCTCCTGACTCCTGCTTACAAGCAAAAATTAAAGCAGGAAGCACCAGTGACTCAATCAATAAAAAAGTTGTCAGACGAAGCAGATGCTTCAGGACTGTTTTGCTAGCACAGGCTGGAATATGATCCGGGATTCCTCTGATGGCATTGAGGAGTACACCACATCAGTCTTTGGCTTCATCAATAAGTGCATCGATGACGTCGTCCCCACAGTGACCGTACGTACATACCCCAACCAGAAGCCATGGATTACAGGCAACATCCACACTGAGATAAATGCTAGAGCTGCCGCTTTCAAGGAGCGGGACTCTAACCCGGAAGCTTATAAGAAATCCCGCTATGCCCTCCGACGAACCATCAAACAGACAAAGCATCAATACAGGACTAAGATCGAATCGTACTACACCGGCTCTGACGCTCGTCGGATGTGAATTTGCATACCACCCCAACAGATCCACAGATGATGCAATCTCTATTGCACTCCACACTGCCCTTTCCTGGACAAAAGGAAAACCTATGTGAGGGTGCTATTCATTGACTACAGCTCAGCGTTCAACACAATAGTGCCCTCAAAGCTCATCTATAAGCTAAGGACCCTGTGACTAAACACCTCCCTCTGCAACTGGATCCTGGACTTCCTGATGTGCCGCCCCCAGGTGGCAAGAGTAGGTAACAACACATCCGCCACGCTGATCCCCAACACAGGGGCCCCTCAGGGGTGCGTGCTCAGTCCCCTCCTGTACTCCCTGTTCACTCATGACTGCACGGCCAGGCACGACTCCAACACCATCATTAAGTTTGCCGATGACACAACAGTGGTAGGCCTGATCACCGACAACAACGAGACAGACTATAAGGAGGAGGTCAGAGACCTGGCCGTGTGGTGCCAGGACAACAACCTCTCCCTCAACGTGATCAAGACAAAGGAGATGATTGTGGACTACAGGAAAACGAGGACTGAGCACCCCCCCATTCTCATCGAACGGGGCTGTGGTGGAGAAGGTTGAGAGATTCAAGTTCCTGTGTGTCCACATCACCAACAAACTAACATGGTCCAAGCACTCCAAGACAGTCGTGAAGAGGACACGACAAAACCTATTCCCCCTCAGGAGACTAAAAATATTTGGCATGGGTCCTCAGATCCTCAAAAGGTTCTACAGCTGCACCATCAAGAGCATCCTGACTGGTTGCATCACTTCCTGTTATGGCAACTGCTCGGCCTCCGACCGCAAGACACTACAGAGGGTAGTGCGTATGACCCAGTACATCACTGGGGCCAAGCTTCCTGCCATCCAGGACCACTACACCAGGCGATGTCAGAGGAAGGCCCTAAAAATTTTCAAAGACTCTAGCCACCCTAGTCATTGTCACGCCCTGACCGGGTGAACTCAGGTGTTTTGGGTCAGGGTGGTTTATGTTGGGTGGTTTTCCTGTGTTTGTTTTCTGTTTTGCGTTGGAGCCTTGTGTTGGCTCTATTGGGGAGTATTTCTATGTTGGTTTCTGTCTTCCCAATCAGAGACAGCTGTCGCTAGTTGTCTCTGATTGGGATCTCATTTAAGTTCATTTTCCCCCACGCTGTTCGTGGGGAATTGTATTTGCATTGCTATTCGTAGCCTGTGAAGCTGTTCGTTCGTGGTATCGTTTATTGTTTTGCTGGTTCACCGTTCTAATAAAAATGATGATGAACCAAACCTCCGCTGCGCCTTGGTCCCTCTATAACGACGAACGTTACAGAATTCCCCACCGAACCAGGACCAAGCAGCGGGAGGAAAAGGAGCGCGAGAGATGGGCTCGCGAGGGAAAGGAGTTCTGGACCTGGGAGGAGATCATGTCGGGGAAAGGACCCTGGCGGACGGACTCCCAGGTCGAGGAGGAAAAGCCAGCCGGTAGACGGAGTCGCAGGCGGCGGTCGAGGAGGCCCGGAAAACAGCCCCAAGAAAATTTTGGGGGGGGGCTAATGGGGTGGTCCGGTAGGGCAGAGGAAGAGCCCAGACCACTGCTCTCGTGGGGGATGACGGCGGAGGAAGAGACGAGGATGAGGCAGTTGATTGAGGACCTGCAGAGGGAAGATCTGGAGGAGGAGCCCTGGTATGCGGAGTTGCGCGCTGTGTCGCCAGTGCGCCCGCACAGCCCAGTGCGTCCGGTGGACAGACCCAGCACATGCCGTGCTAAGATGGGAATCCAGCCGGGACGAGTGGCTAAACCAGCTCCACGCTACAGGTCACCTATACGTGTTCACAGTCCTGTCTGGCCCGTCCCTGCTCCCCGCACCAAGCCCACGGTGCGTGTCCACAGTCCTGTCCGGCCCGTCCCTGCTCCCCGCTCCAGGCCACGGGAAGCGGAGTTGCGCGGTGTGTCGCCAGTGCGCCCGCACAGCCCGGTACGTCCGGTGGACATGCCCAGCACATGCCGTGCTAGGATGGGCATCCAGCCAGGACGAGTGGCTAAACCGGCTCCACGCTTCAGGGCACCAGTACGTGTTCACAGTCCTGTCTGGCCCGTCCCTGCTCCCCGCACCAAGTCAGAGGTGCGTGTTCCCAGTCCTGTCCGGCCCGTTCCTGCTCCCCGCACCAGGTTAGTGGTGCGTGTCCCCAGTCCTGTCCGGCCCGTTCCTGCTCCCCGCACCAAGTCAGAGGTGCGTGTTCCCAGTCCTGTCCGGCCCGTTCCTGCTCCCCGCACCAGGTTAGTGGTGCGTGTCCCCAGTCCTGTCCGGCCCGTTCCTGCTCCCCGCACCAGGTTAGTGGTGCGTGTCCCCAGTCCTGTCCGGCCCGTCCCTGCTCCCCGCACCAAGTCAGTGGTGCGTGTCCCCAGTCCTGTCCGGCCCGTCCCTGCTCCCCGCACCAGGTTAGTGGTGCGTGTCCCCAGTCCTGTCCGGCCCGTCCCTGCTCCCCGCACCAGGTTAGTGGTGCGTGTCCCCAGTCCTGTCCGGCCCGTCCCTGCTCCCCGCACCAGGTTAGTGGTGCGTGTCCCCAGTCCTGTCCGGCCCGTCCCTGCTCCCCGCACCAGGTTAGTGGTGCGTGTCCCCAGTCCTGTCCGGCCCGTTCCTGCTCCCCGCACCAAGTCAGAGGTGCGTGTTCCCAGTCCTGTCCGGCCCGTTCCTGCTCCCCGCACCAGGTCAGTGGTGCGTGTCCCCAGTCCTGTCCGGCCCGTCCCTGCTCCCCGCACCAAGTCAGTGGTGCGTGTCCCCAGTCCTGTCCGGCCCGTCCCTGCTGCCCGCACCAAACCAGTGGTGCGTGTTCCCAGTCCGGAACGGCCCGGGTCCGGTCCACCGGTGCCCAATCCTGTTCCGGGCGACGGCTCCGCTCCAGAGCCTGGGCATGCCGCTCCACAGTGGTCCAGTCCGGGCCAGAGGGGTAGGGCTAAGGTGGAGGCGGGAGGGAGAACACGCCCGGGGCCAGAGCCTCCACCGAGGGTGAGGCGCCCACCCGGATTCCCCCCCCTAATAGACTTAAGTTTGGTGCGCCGGGAGTACGCACCGTTGAGGGGGGGGTACTGTCACGCCCTGACCGGGTGAACTCAGGTGTTTTGGGTCAGGGTGGTTTATGTTGGGTGGTTTTCCTGTGTTTGTTTTCTGTTTTGCGTTGGAGCCTTGTGTTGGCTCTATTGGGGAGTATTTCTATGTTGGTTTCTGTCTTCCCAATCAGAGACAGCTGTCGCTAGTTGTCTCTGATTGGGATCTCATTTAAGTTCATTTTCCCCCACGCTGTTCGTGGGGAATTGTATTTGCATTGCTATTCGTAGCCTGTGAAGCTGTTCGTTCGTGGTATCGTTTATTGTTTTGCTGGTTCACCGTTCTAATAAAAATGATGATGAACCAAACCTCCGCTGCGCCTTGGTCCCTCTATAACGACGAACGTTACAGTCATAGACACTTCTCTCTTCTACCGCACGGCAAGCGGGACCAAAGCACCAAGTCTAGGTCCAAGAGGCTTCAAGACAGCTTCTACCCCCAAGCCATAAAACTCCTGAACATCTAATGAAATGGCAACCCAGACTACAGTGAGGGAAAAAAGTATTTGATCCCCTGCTGATTTTGTACGTTTGCCCACTGACAAAGAAATTATCAAATACTTATTTCCTTCATTAGTGGGTTGAGTCACTGACGTGGTCTTCCTGTCTGGGTTGGCGCCCCACCCCCCCCCCCCTTGGGTTGTGCCGTGGCGGAGATCTTTGTGGGCTTTACTCGGCCTTGTCTTAGGACGGTAAGTTGGTGGTTGGAGACATCCCTCTAGTGGTGTGGGGGTTGTGCTTTGGCAAAGTGGGTGGGGTTATATCCTGCCTGTTTGGCCCTGTCCGGGGGTATCATCGGATGGGGCCACAGTGTCTTCTGATCCCTCCTGTCTCAGCCTCCAGTATTTATGCTGCAGTAGTTTATGTGTCGGGGGGCTAGGGTCAGTCTGTTACATCTGGAGTGTTTCTCTTGTCTTATCCGGTGTCCTGTGTGATTTTAAATATGCTCTCTCTAATTCTCTCTTTCTTTCTTTCTCTCGGAGGACCTGAGCCCTAGGACCATGCCTCAGGACTACCTGGCATGATGACTCCTTGCTGTCCCCAGTCCACCTGGCCATGCTGCTGCTCCAGTTTCAACTGTTCTGCCTGCGGCTATGGAACCATGACCTGTTCACCGGACATGCTTGTTGCACCCTCGACAACTACTATGATTATTATTATTTGACCATGCTGGTCATTTATGAACATTTTAACATCTTGACCATGTTCTGTTATAATATCCACCCGGCATACATTCATAGTGTAACAGGGTTATATTGGTGATTCCCCTTGCCACTTTATTGTTAAGCCAATGGATCTTTGGTTTAATTTTTGTCTTGCCTTCACCTACTCAACATGGCATCTTATTGGCTGGTTTGCGTGGCTTGCTTACGAGGGGGGATGTTTCAGTTAGAATCGTCCCAGTGAACAAGCACCAAATCAGTGTGCATGAGTGCAGAGTTGGATGGTGAGTGGTGCATTGCATGATGTGCAATTTTGTCCTGTTCCTATCAGAATAAAGCTCCATGACTGGTGTTACAAGTTGGAGTTCCTGTCGATGATTGATTGTACACAACGCAAGAAGAGTACTGTTACAATAGCATAACATGTACAGCAAAAATAAATACAGAAAAATTAAACAGAAGGCATTTCAGCCCAATCTGGCACAAACAGAAGATTAGTTTGTTGATTTCCCATTGAATTCACTTCAGTTGACAACTCAACCAAATGTAAATCAAAAGTAGACGTTGAACTGATGTCTGTGCCCAGTGGGAAGTCTCTGCGGATCAATCCATTCTGCATTGTAGTATTTACTCAATAGCTATTTTGCCCAATGTCAAGTAAAAGTACAGACTGGTTACTGTAAAAATCCACTACTACCAGGTGGTAGACTCTGGCCACAGATACAGGTAGATAGATGTTTCCAGTTTCCAGTAGATGTTTACAGTTTACAGTAGATGTTTACAGTAGATGTTTCCAGTTTACAGTAGATGTTTACAGTTTACAGAGTAAGAAGAGTAAGTGTGCTGGTTGTCGTTTCAAACCAGGACTGTCACATCCTGACTCTTGTAAGATGTCATTTTCTATAGTAGAGTAGGTCAGGGCGTGACAGGGGGTGTTTTGGGTGGTATTCTATGTCTATGTTTAGTTCTAGTATTCTATTTCTATGTTGGAGGTTTTTGGGATGATCTCCAATTAGAGGCAGCTGGTTCGCGTTGTCTCTAATTGGAGATCATATTTAAGTTGGGGGTTTTTCTGGTGTGTTTGTGGGCAGTTGATTTCTGTTTAGTTGTGTTCTGTGTAGACTTTAATACCTGACAGAACTGTTAGCTGATCGTTTTTCTCTTTGTTATTTTCTTCAGTGTTCTGAGTTTAATAAAAGTAATTATGAGCACTCAACATGCTGTGCCTTGGTCCCCTCTAACCGACAGCCGTTACAAGGACACTGAATAAACATTAAAGGTTTAATCGAATAGCTCAGCAAGATCTCACAATTTGACACGGTTTGACTTCATTATTCAACATTTGTCTGGGATTGAACACGCACTGGGATTGAACACGCGACCCAACTGGGATTGAACATGTGACACTCAAAGCCAGTGCTCGCGGCTTACACCCATCCGTCATCCCCATCCACAGCACCCTAGCAAGCCGCAAGCCTACTTGATGGTAATAGCACTCACCGTTGCCCCTAGTGACCGGTTTTAAAGGCATCTCCTGACATCCTGGGGACCTGGACAAACGTTGAATATCGCCTTGGATCTCTAGTGACCTGGCTGGAATATGTCAAACTGAGCCACTACACCTATACCTTCTTCTCTTACCTCATGCAGGTAAGACCTGACAGGATAGATAGGGATAAGCAACATGGTGGAAAATCCACTCAGCCTGCCACAAGGCTAGATTGAGTCAATTCCTATCCAGGCCTCTCATATCCTGGAATGGGAATCCAGAGGTGCCACATTGGGGCAAAGTGTTGATTTGACATTGGACCAAAGATAAAGTACAACTTCCTGTCTCTCTCCCTCGTACCTCTCTCTATGACTTGCCTAGTTAAATAAAGGTCCAATAAATAAATAAAATAAAATCTGTCTATCCCTCTCTCTCCCTGGCACAGACACACACGTCATCTAAAACTCCCCACCCTTCATTCTCTTTATTTGGTTCTTCATGTCAATCCCTCTTGACCTTAACATTCAAAAATCACTCACACATCTGAGTTCTCATTGCAGGTACATGGGAATAATGTGATCACTTCAGAGAAAAGAGAAACCCGCACACTGCTCTTGCTTGTATCATTTATTTTATTCAACCTTATATGTTGGCCTCTTGGCCTTCTTCTGAGACCTTCCAAGAGGCTGACGTGTAAAGCTTTAATCAAATAAGTGATCCGAGCAAGAGCAGTGTGCAGGATTCTCTTTTATTTTAAATCCCTGTTGACGTGCTTGACTTTTAGATGCAAACGGGAGGATGATGATGAGGTGAGCATCATTCCTCCTTGTTCTCTCTCTCTCTCTCTCTCTGTAAGGCTTACAGCTGGGGATGGAATTCACAGCAACACTGGCACCACAGCCTCTGGCAAGACCAGCTCACTATCCTCTCACATCTGAGAGCTCACACTGACAACTGTGAAACCAGAAAGATCTCCTAAAGGCTTCCAAGCCAAGTATTTCCTCAGAACATATCCAAATATGGCCAATAAAGCAAAACAGTCGATGCCATAACATGTCAACGAAGAACACTCAAATGAGTTGGTTTTCGAGATTAGTCTACTATCTTTCTCCGGAAGTTCAATACGTTCATGGAAAACTTGATGTGGAATGTAACACAATAAAATATGAAGGAATAATGGAACAGAGAGGGTTTCATTAACTGAAAGAAATCCATTGTATGGCTAGGAGCATATCCGAACACTGATTACAGTTAGAATTGAAAATGTACAGCATGCACAGATTTACAATTATCAAATCAAACAGCTGGCATTGGACCTTGAACCAACCACTGTCCAATTACAAGGCAAGCGCACTACACCCTGCGCTATAAAGCTCCAGACCTCGCAACAGAGATCAAAATGTACAGTACGCAATATAAGATGCAAATGGTTATTTAGAAGATGATTCACTTAAATTAAAATTAGGAAAACACATTTGTGTATGCAAGACAACCAGCGAAAAAGAAAAGTAAGAATATGACATACAGTATTTTTGTATTTTAAAAGAGCTAATCTGGCAAGCATGCTATCTGTAGGGAATCCAATCAAATCAAATTGTATTTGTCACATACACACATTTAGCAGATGTAATTGCGGGTGTAGCAAAATGCTTGTGTTTCTAGCTCCAACAGTGCAATAATATCTAACAATTCACAACAATACACACAAATCTAAAAGTAAAATAATGGAATTAAGGCTACACAAAAATATTCAAGTCTATGTAAATGAGGCAGCAGCCTCTAAGGTGCAGGGTTACGTAACCGGGTGGTAGCCTCCTAGTGATGGCTGTTTAACAGTCTGATGGCCTTGAGATAGAAGCTGTTTTTCAGTCTCTCAGTCCCAGCTTTGATGCACCTGTACTGACCTCGCCTTCTGGATGATACCGGGGTGAACAAGCAGTAGCTCGGGTGGTTGATGTCCTTGATGATCTTTTTGGCCTTCCTGTGACATCGGGTGCTGTAGGTGTCCTGGAGGGCAGGTAGTTTGGCCCCGGTGATGCATTGGGCGGACCGCACCACCCTCTGGAGAGCCCTGTGGTTGTGGGCGGTGCAGTTGCCGTACCAGGCGGTGATACAGCCCGACAGGATGCTCTCAGTTGTGTAATTGTATACCTGAATGCTGGATGTTAGTTTCAAACTCAGACAATATATTCATGAATCCTACAGCTCACAGCATCTTCAGGATTTTATTTTGGATGAAGTTACCCATTTTTACCTCTAATTCTGCTGTTACAGAAAGGCTTATGTCCATAAGCTGGCCAAGCCCTTTTGGGGGAATTAATCAAACGTAATAGTCATTCATATTAATTGTACATCTCTAGATTGGTTTCTCTCATTCTGTCCACTTTATTATGCCAAAGATTTAGGTTGTTTTCACACTTGGTCCCTTTCAGCCAATTTGTTTTGTGTTTTGTGAACAATGTGGTTGGCTTAATTTTTTGTGCAGTTAGAACACTCCAAACTCAGACCCCTCAAAAGATCCCCCAAAGCAAACCGAACTGAGACCATCTCCAGAGGTGGTCTGAGTTCAGTTCGCTTGAATTCCGTGGTCTGTTTCACTTTTTTAGAACAATGTGAACACAAAGCTCCCCAGGTTCGCTTGTCATTATTCCCGCACCACACACTTGACGCACCACACACTAGACTACTGCCAGTGGTGTAAAATACTTAAAATACTTAATTAAAAATACTTTAAAGTACTACTCAAGTAGTTTTTTGGGGTATCTGTACTTTACTATTTATATTTTTGGCAACTTTTACTTTTACTTCACTACATTCCTAAAGAAAACAATGTAGTTTTTACTCCATACATTTTCCCTGATGCCCAAAGGTACTCGTTTTTGACAGGAAAATTATCCAATTCACACACTTATCAAGAGAACATCCCTGGTAATCCCTACTGCCTCTGATCTGGCGGACTCACTAAACACAAATGCTGGTTTGTAAATTATGTCTGAGTGGTGGAGTGTGCCCCAGGCTATCTGTCAATAAAAAAATATTTAAAAAATAGTCCTGTCTGGTTTGCTTATTAATGTAAGGAAGTTGAAATTATTTATACTGTTACTTTTGATACTTATGTACATTTTAGCAATTACATTTACTCTTTATACTTACGTATATTTAAAACCAAATACTTTTAGACTTTTACTCAAGTAGTATTTTACTGGGTGACTTTCACTTTTACTTGAGTCATTTTCTATTAAGGGATGTTTACTATTACTCAAGTATATCTATTGAGCACTTTTTCCACCACTGACTACTGCAACACCGTTTCCTCTGCCATACAACCTCACATTGGTGACACAAAAGAGAGATGATGATGTGGAGGTTCGTGGAAAAAAACGTGTGCTGTTTTTGGATATTGATTAGCGATTGTCAAGGAAGCACAAGATTTCCATGTGTGGAGTTTTTAGTTCAGATTATTTGTTCGCAATATGTGATCTAAAGGCTAAGAGAGCTTCATACACTGTTTACTGGTTGTGGGGTTTGAATAGTGTGAGAAGACAACAGATTTGGTGAGAATCACAACATAGGATACAAAATCTATTCTAGCTCTTAAAGGGGCACCTACCTTGGGTGTAAAATGTTCAATTACAGCATTACTTATCCTGCAGTTATTCTGTTGCTTTTTATTCTGTTACCAATTAAATTGACATGTTAATAGTATCTGCTGATTACAATTATGATGTCTTATATTTTTAAATGTACAGTATATCTAGCTGTCTATATAATGCATTCTGATTGAATGGCTTGTCCAGCACTTTGTAAAAACCCAGAGGACATCTTGGGAAAATATCTTGGTTCTATTGTAAACATAGCAATGTGAATGCAAAGAGGACTCGGTCCACAAAATACAATAGTTGAAGTAAACTGGCAAAAGAGTTGAGTCCTCATTTAAAGGCAAGGGCAGTGTGAATACAAAGAGAACTGCGTTATTTCCCCTCCAGTGTTATTTTCCTTCAGAGTTCACTTAGAGTGTCATGGAAGCCTTTTTTTTTTACCCATTTTCTCCCCAATTGGTGGTCTTGTCTCATCGCTACAACTCCCGTATGGCCTCGGGAGAGACGAAGGTCGAGAGCCGTGCATCCTCCAAAACGCAACCCAACCCGCACTGCTTGTTGACACAATGCCCACTTAACCAATGTGTTGAGGAAACACCGTGCACCTGGCAACCGTGTCAGCGTGCACTGCGCCCGGCCAGCCACAGGGGTTGCTGGTGCGCGATGGGACAGGGTCATCCCTGCCCTCCCCTAACCGGGACGACACTGGGCCAATTGTGCGCCGCCCCATGGGTCTCCCGGTCGCGGCCGGCTGCGGCAGAGCCTGGACTCGAACCCAGGATCGTTGCAGTGCCACTCGCGAGCCCCATCACTGCTGTTTTTTTGTCAATGTTCCCAGTGGGCGCACATTGATTGAATCAACGTTGTTTCCACTTCATTTCAATTAAATTGTTGAACCAATTTGGAAAAGATCTTGAAGTGACTGACGGCTGTGCCCAGTGGGTTATTATTGTCACATAATTAAACTGACTTTTCAATGCTTACAACATTTAACCATGGATTATTTGGATTTGGAGGTAAAGTGTCCATTTATGTCTGGAAGTGGGTAAGATTGGCTTTGTATTGCAGAGCGCTGACGGCTAGGGTTCGATGCCAGTCGATTACTCGAGCTGGACAATTTTCTCTCTCTCTCTCGTGACGTAAAATCTGGCTATAATAATCTGCACTGTACTTGGAACCGAGGACTCAGGCTCGCGCGCTCTCACTGATCACTAAATTCAACAGTAGCAAAGGAGCGCGGTACACAAGAACTGAAGATGGGATTTAGATCACAAAAGAGAGCCAACTTTTACAGTCGCCTGGCCATTGAATCAAAAAATAGAAATGGCATACTCTCTTGAACAAAAACATAATACTGTAGGCTAAATCTAAAAGTATTTGGCAAGAAATCTGTCAAACTAAGATAAATGGTTAATGCACTCTTAAAGTATATGGGCCAGCAGTAATATAATGAACAATAATTAATCATGAATTTTAGTAATTTCCTTGCAATTGGGAACAGTGTGTGAAACACGTTACGCACCCACCCTGTGACATTCGAGATTTGTGAATGAACCGTGAAGCCCGCGAGTAACGGCGATGGACACCCGGGACGAGCCTCGCTGCACACCCCGGGATTGCCTTGCACCATCGCCACGCAGTTGAGATATCACCTCCTCCAATCTTCAGTGGAGTTGATGGGACACAGTATCACCACAAGTTTGTTGTGAGCTTGCACTTGTAAGAACGTTATTTGAAAAACAATTTTTTTTAGTAGTCTATTGGATATGTTTTTAACGTAACATAAAATTGTACCGATGGAAAGTAAGAGTAATATTTCACCGTGGATTAACGCGACAAGCTGTAGACTAGTCTATTAAACGGAGGTCTGGACATTCCTGTGAAGCGCTGACATGGGGGGCGAGAGATAGAGAGAGACATGGCCAGGTAATGATGGTGTGAGCTCCGCGCGCACTGCCTGCCCCAACTCAGCCAAACTTCTCCCGACCTGAGTAAGATGAGCGTTCGTGTACATCATCCAGGATGTTTTCTGATCTAGCTGGCCTCAACTACACCTACAACGTCAGCGACGACCCGTTCAGTTTCCTGGACCGGGAATGGCGCGACACGCCGAAAGAGACTCTGTCCAGGACTGGCTTCATCGTGCTCTCCGTGTTCCTGGGCTTGATCATGACCTTCGGCTTCCTCAACAACTTCGTCGTACTGCTTCTCTTCTGCAAGTTTAAAACTCTGCGTACTCCGGTCAACATGCTCCTGCTCAACATCAGCGTGAGCGACATGCTGGTGTGCATGTTCGGCACCACGCTCAGCTTCACCTCCAGTATCAAGGGAAAGTGGCTCCTGGGCCGCCACGGCTGCTTGTGGTATGGCTTCATCAACTCCTGCTTCGGTGAGTCGACCCGAGATGGCGTCTCTACAGCCTAATAAAGGCTGTCAGTGAGAAATTACAGCAAATTGATTAATGTATTATTGGCGGTAAATCTGTTGCCAATTTGTTTCTTGACCACAGACCTGGTGGCATAGCTGGATTTTCCAGTGGCTGTCACCCGAAAGGTTCTGCGTTCAAACTCCAGATGAGGTTTAGTCCCAATACTGCTTGCTCATGGTGAAGAATTTTACAAGAATGTTACTTTTGACTAAAAGTATCAAATTCACTCAACATGTAAATTTAATCCACATTTGTCAGTTTTACTTACTATACTAGGTTGAAGATACTTTAGATGAAGTTATCGCAACATGACATTCAGACAGGATTTAACTTAAACTTTTAAGGCAGCAGGGTAACAAACTTTTTAAAGTTAACTCAACAAATATATTTTTTTACAGAGTAGTAGGGCTGCTGTATATTTACTAAATTAATGGAACTTTCAACTTTTATCATCTTTAAAATGTAATTTCATAGTCCTAAAACGTTTAGCCTGCACTAAAACCTTCAGATGGTTTAGCATGCCCTATTCATGTAGGGTCGTTATATCTGGTCATACTGCAAGAATTTGAACCGCTCTGGCAACTAAATCACTGGGTAGTAGTTTCTTATACTCAAATCAAGTTTTATTTATTTATCTAGGCAAGTCAGTTAAGAACTAATTCTTATTTTCTATGACAGCCTAGCCACATTGGGTTAACTGTCTTGTTCAGGGGCAGAATGACAGATTTTTACCTTGTCCAGCTCGGAGATTAGATCTTGGAATCTTTCGGATATTAGTCCGACGCTCTAACCACTAGGCTACCTGCCGCCCAAGTTGTTGGAATATTATTCTAAATGTCTTCAAATAAGTAATTTTCACAAAAATGAATAGCTAAAAGTTGTTTCCTAAATGTGTCCCCAACTTGTCACAATAATGTCAATGGAGCATTTCGAGTTTGTCTCTGTGTTGATGTCCAGATGCATAATAGCCACTTAGCTACAGGTGTTTCTGACGGTGAGACGGGGGTCGGCTAGAAAGCAGAGCGTAGGTTACAATTCACTGTGTAGTGAAGAAGGCATAGTCTACATCAAGCATACAATATCATCAACGCACTGTATTATAAGCACACAATGCATTGTGTAATAAAACATAGAAGGCAAAGGCTACACTAAGGCATAATAATGATTATTTATTGGACTTATATATACAGTAACGGTTAGATACATTATAAATTATATGGATAAATGTTTGGATTATATATAAATCCATATAATTATTGGATTATACACAGTATATTTACAGTGCCTTTGGAAGGTACTCAGACCTCTAGACATTTTCAACATTTTGTTACTTTACAGCCTTATTTTAAAATTGTTTAAATAAAAAAATGTCCTGAGCAATTTACACACAACACCCCATAATGACAAAGCGAAAACAGGTTTTTAGAAATGTTTGCAAATGTATTAAAAATAAAAATAAAACAGAAATACCTTATTTACATAAGTATTCAGACCCTTTGTTATGAGACTCAGAATTTATCTCAGGTACATCCTGTTTCCATTGATCATCCTTTAGATGTTTCTACAACTTGGAGTTCACCTGTGGTAAATTCAGTTGATTGGACATGATTTGGAAAGGCACACACCTGTCTATATAAGGTCACACAGTTGACAGTGCATGTCAGAGCAAAAACCAAGCCATGAGATTGAAGGAATTGTTCGTAGAGCTCCGAGACAAGATTGTGTCGAAGCACAGATCTGGGGAAGTATACCAAAAAATATCTGCAGCATTGAAGATCCCCAAGAACACAGTGGCCTCCATCATTCTTAAATGGAAGACGTTTGGAACCACCAAGACTCTTCCTAGAGTTGGCCACCCAGCCAAACTGAGCAATCGGGGGAGAAGGGTCTTAGTCAGGGAGGTGACCAAGAACCCCATGGTCACTCTGACAGAGCTCTAGAGATCCTCTGTGGAGATGAAAGAACCTTCTAGAAGGACAACCATCTCTGCAACACTCCACCAATCAGGCCTTTATGGTAGAGTGGCCAGACGGAAGCCACTCCTCAGTAAAAGGCACATGACAGCCCGCTTGGAGTTTGCCAAAAGGCACCTAAAGACTCTCAGACCATGAGAAACAAGATTCTCCGGTCTGATGAAACCAAGATTGAACTCTTTGGCCTGAATGCCAAGCGTCACGTCTGGAGGAAACCTGGCACCATCCCTACGGTGAAGAATGGTGGTGGCAGCATCATGCTGTGGGGATGTTTTTCAGCGGCAGGGACTGGGAGACTAGTCAGAATCGAGGCAAAGATGAACGGCTCAAAGTACAGAGATCCTTGATGAAAACCTGTTACAGAGCACTCAGGACCTCAGACTGGGGAGAAAACTTTTGTGAATTTATATATTGTCCAATCATTAATATTGTTGGGGTTGATATTTACATATTAAATAAACATTTAATTTAATAGTCAGAGTCAGCAGAGCAGAGGTTGCTGTCCTTAATCTCTCAGGGACCACAACAACACAAAAGTGCCATGTGGACTGAGGTTAGAGCTCCAACAAGCACTTAAGACATTATATTTCCTGTAGAGGAGCTTTTAGCCATGTGGGCTGCAGTCTGCAGACTCTTAAGTCTCTCTAGACAGACATATTTTCTCCCCTTCTCCCCTTTTGAAGTGGCCTAGGTCTGGGATTTCTGAGATGACTCCCTTGCTATAACAAGACAGGTGGTTCTGGCTGAGTTTTGGCAAATGTCACAACGAGTTATCTGAATTCTGTGATAACCGTCGCGGCCATTTCCTGGTCTTTACCCTGAACTGAGAGTGGCAGTAACATGGCCATGGTCCACCCATCCGTTGACATACACAAAAGCTATAGGCTCACTGTGGGTGGGAAAAGGGATTGAGGAGTGTGGCTTGAAAGAGAAGAAAGAAAACTCCACATGGTCATGCTTTTCAAGTGCACTACTGACTTTGATTTCATTTATCTCGGTAATGTTATGCAGAAAAACCCATCTTCTCTTGTGTGTTCAATGTGTTCAACTCCATCTAGGCTTTGAAGTAAAACCATTTGCTTTGGGTCATCCGAAATAGCAACCAGGCTAATCAAAGGAATAGCTATTTGTAATGGCATCCGTCACTCTGAGGAGGGCTGCTGGGGAAGCCAAACCACTGGGCACACACTGGTTGAATCAACGTCATTTCCACGTCATTTAAAAAATGATGTTGAATTAATGTGGAATATACATTGCATTGACGTCTGTGCCCAGTGGAAAGGGTCCTTCCGTCTCAAACAGAGTGCAGAGATCCTTGGTAGGAGGTGGCAGAGTGAAGTGAAGAAGTCTGAATGAGAGATTGGGAAAAAAATATGTTCTGGAGCATAGCGTAGAATATAGCAATAGGAATGCATAGTATTGGAGTTGGAGAAGTATTTGGGAAAGGAAATTCTCACTAGAGTAAAAATGTATTCCTGTCATATTAAATAGTTATCTAATCAAATCAAATTGTATTTGTCACATGCACCCTTAACCAACAGTGCAGTTCAAGAAGTAGAATTAAGAAAATATTTACTAAATAAACAAAAGTAAAAAAAATCTAATCAGTCAAAAGGCAACACAAGAACTGTACATAACAATATACAGGGGGAACCGGTACTGAGTCAGTGTACAGGGGTACAGGTTAATCAAGGTCATTTGTAAAGTGACTATGCATAGATAATAAACAGCGAGTAGCAGCAGTGTAAAAACAAAGGGGGGGGTTCAATGTAAATAGACCGGGTCGCCATTTGTTTAGTTGTTCAGCAGTCTTATAGCTTGGGGGTAGAAGGTGTTAAGGAGCCTTTTGGTCCTAGACTTGGCACTCCGGTACCGCTTGCCGTACGGTAGCAGAGAGATCAGTGGAGTGACTGGAGTCTTTGACAATTCTTTGGGCCTTCCTCTGACATCGCCTAGTATATAGGTCCTGGATGTCAGGAATCTTGGCCCCAGTGATGTACCGGGCCGTACATACTACCCTCTGTAGCGCCATACCAGGTGGTAATGCAACCGGTCAGGATGTTCTCGATGGTGCAGCTGCAGAACTTTTTGAGGATCTGGGGACCCATGCCAAATCTTTTCAGTCTCCTGAGGGGGAAAAGGTATTGTCGTGCCCTCTTCACAACTGTCTTGATTTGTTTGGACCGTAGTTTGTTGGTGATGTGGACACCAAGGAACTTGAAACTCTCGACCCGCTCCACTTCAGTCCCGTAGATGTTAATGGGGTCTGTACGGCCCTCCTTTTCCTATAGTCCACAATCAGCTCCTTTGTCTTTCTCACATTAAGAGAGAGGTTGTTGACCTGGCACCACACGGACAGGTCTCTGACCTCCTCCCTATAGGCTGTCTCATCGTTGTCGGTGATCAGGCCTACCACTGTTGTGTCGTCAGCAAACTTAATGATGGTGTTAGAGTCATGTTTGGCCATACAGTCATGGGTCAACAGGGAGTACATGCTCTCTGTTAACCCACGACTACATGGCCAAACACCAAACACTAAGCAGGCACCACTGAGGGCCCCAGTGTTGAGGATCAGCGTTGCAGATGTGTTGTTGCCTACAATTACCACCTGGGGGTGGCCCATCAGGAAGTCCAGGATCCAGTTGCAGAGGGAGGTGTTTAGTCCCAGGGTCCTTAGCTTAGTGATGAGCTTTGAGGGCGCTATGGTATTGAACGCTGAGCTGTAGTCAATGAATAACATTCTCACATAGGTGTTATTTTTATTCAGGTGGGAAAGGGCAGTGTGGAGTGCAATTTAAATTGTGTCATCTGTGGACCTGTTGGAGCGGTATGCGAATTGGAGTGGGTCTAGGGTTTCTGGCATGATTATGTTTATGTGAGCCATGACCAGCCTTTCAGAGCGCTTCATGGCTACCGACGTGAGTGCTACGGGCGGTAATCATTTAGGCAGGTTACCTTTGCTATCTTGGGCACAGGGACTATGGTGGTCTGTTTGAAACATGTAGGTATTACAGACTCTGCCAGGAAGAGTTTGAAAATGTCAGTGAAGATACTTGCTAGTTGGTCCGCGCATGCTTTGAGTACACGTCCTGGTAATCCATCTGGCCCGCATATTTTTTGTGAATGTTGACCTTTTTAAAGGTCTTGCTCACATTGGCTATGGAGAACGTGATCACACAGTCATCCAGAACAGCTGGTGCTCTCATACGTGTCAGTGTTCCTTGCCTCAAAGCGAGCATAAAAGGCATTTTGCTCGTCCCGTAGGAACGAGTGACTGGGCAGCTCGTGGCTGGGCTTCCCTTTGTAGTACCTAATCGTTTTTACGCCCTGCCACATCCAACGAGCGTCAGAGCAGGTGTAGTAGGATTCAATCTAGGAGGCAGTTGTTAACATTATTATAAACATGTACTTTCTTCTTGCTCAGCTCATCTCAGGCCAGTGTATAGATCTACCCGCTGCCTCAGATTTTCATGTTTCTGTGGACTTGAATTCTTGATCTACAGTCACTAAATATGTGTCAGATATTTTCTAACACAAAAGTGAAGAGAACTACATAAGTGAGATTGAAAAATCTTTTAAGGTTGTGTGTATTTTAAAATCATTCAAGGCTATAACGAGTGCGCTGAGAGTCAGAAAGCAAGTTCAGGGAGTGAGTGTTTTAATAAATAAAATAAACAATGAACACCAAACAAACAACGCACCGACATGAAAACAGAGTCAATAACACCTGAGGAAAGAACCAAGGGGAGGGACAGATATAGGGAAGATAATCAAGGAGGTGATGGAGTCCAGGTGAGTGTCATGAGGTGCAGGTGTGCGAGACGATGGTGACAGGTGTGCAGGATAATCAGCAGCCTGAGGCTGGAGAGGGATTATACGTGACAAAGGCAGTCTACCAGTGAATTTTCTGTCCTGCAGTGAAATTGATTCGCATCTCAACTACACACACACACACACACACACACACACAGGAGGAGGAATAATGGTCTGGGGCTGTTTTTCATGGTTCGGGCTAGGCCCCTTAGTTCCATTGAAGGGAAATCGTAACGCTAGAGCATACAGTGACATTCGAGAAAATGCGTCCAAATTTGTGGCAACAGTTTAGGAAAGGCCATTTCCTGTTTAGGAATGACAATGCCCCCTTGCACAAAGCGAGGTCCATACAGAAATGGTTTGTCGAGATCGGTGTGGAATAACTTGACTGGCTTGCACAGAGCCCTGTCCTCAACCTCATCAAAGATCTTTGGGATGAATTGGAACGCCGACTGCGAGCCAGGCCTAATCGCCCAACATCAGTGCCCAACCTCACTAATGCTCTTGTGGCTGAATGGAAGCAAGTCCCCTAAGCAATGTTCCAACATCTAGGAGAAAGCCTTCCCAGAATATTGGAGGCTGTTAAAGCAGCAACGGGGGGATTTTGGAATGATTTTGGAATGAGAGGTTCGAGGAGCAGGTGTCCACATACTTTTGGCCATGTAGTGTACATCCCTGAAATTGCAACAGCGAAGAAACAGCAGATGGATGTCTTCATGAAAAGTGCAGATTGGTTTGAAGTGAATAAAACATTTCCTTCCCTATTCGTTTCCACTCCGTTATCTAACTCAGACAAGCAGGGAATATCTCATTCTTTCCATAAGACCAACCCCAAGGCTTTAAGAAGGAATATTTGAAGATATTCTCGGTTATATCCTCCTTTCTCATTATTCTCACTTCCACTGTGACCGGATGGGACTTTCTCTGAACTCAGGGAACATGTCTTTGGGTCTGGCTGCTTCTTTGACTTTCTACTCTCACAAACATGTGTTTGACAGTCTCTCACTAACATGTCTGTGTTCAACGGTCTGTCACTAACATGTCTGTGTTCAACGGTCTGTCACTAACATGTCTGTCTGTGTTCAACGGTCTCTCACTAACATGTCTGTGTTCAACGGTCTGTCACTAACATGTCTGTGTTCAACGGTCTGTCACTAACATGTCTGTCTGTGTTCAACGGTCTGTCACTAACATGTCTGTCTGTGTTCAACGGTCTGTCACTAACATGTCTGTCTGTGTTCAACGGTCTGTCACTAACATGTCTGTCTGTGTTCAACGGTCTGTCACTAACAGTTCTGTCTGTGTTTGACTGTCTCTCACTAACGTGTCTGTCTGTGTTTGACAGTCTCTCACTAACATGTCTGTGTTCAACGGTCTGTCACTAACATGTCTGTCTGTGTTCAACGGTCTGTCACTAACAGTTCTGTCTGTGTTTGACTGTCTCTCACTAACGTGTCTGTCTGTGTTTGACAGTCTCTCACTAACATGTCTGTGTTCAACGGTCTGTCACTAACATGTCTGTCTGTGTTCAACGGTCTGTCACTAACAGTTCTGTCTGTGTTTGACTGTCTCTCACTAACATGTCTGTCTGTGTTTGACTGTCTCTCACTTACGTGTCTGTCTGTGTTTGACTGTCTCTCACCAACATGTCTGTCTGTGTTTGATGGTCTGTCACTAACAGTTCTGTCTGTGTTTGACTGTCTCTCACTAATATGTCTGTCTGTGTTTGACTGTCTCTCACTAACGTGTCTGTCTGTGTTTGACAGTCTCTCACTAATATGTCTGTCTGTGTTTGACTGTCTCTCACTAACGTGTCTGTCTGTGTTTGACTGTCTCTCACTAACATTGTCTGTGTTTGAAGGTCTCTCACTAACATGTCTGTCTGAGTTTGATGGTCTGTCACTGACATATCTGTCTGTGTTTGACAGGTTCTCACAGGGGGAAACAGCTCAAACACCCAATGAGCTGTGTCATGCTAAAATGAAAATAGTATGAAATAGTGTCGTGAAATTGTAAGAAGATGTGTGCGTGCGTGCGTGTGTGTGCGTGCGTGTGTGTGAGCTGTAAATCAAGATAATTCAATGTATTTTGAAAGATGAGACATTGAGGATTATAATAAATACCACTTTGATGTCATACGAGGAAGCCAAATGTGCAGTTTACATTTCCAAATCATAAAACTCATTGTCATATACATTGTCAACGTTTATGGTCACTATGTTTGATGTACAGTTACAAGATGACATGGCTTCGTACCCTGGGTTGTTCTGAACAATATGTTTGTTTATTGTGAAGAAAATATGCTGCTGATGCACGCACCTGAATGCACTCATCATGACTCCTCTCTATGTGCACCAAAATGACCATCTGTTTCTCTGAATTGCCATGTGAACGCCTAACACTGTACGATTGTATTTTATAACTTAGCTAGTCATGTTGGCAATAGAACAAGCTTTCAAATCATGCCCTCCTGACCCAGAATGCCAGTTTTTGGATTGCGTAAACAACAACAGTAATTGTGTGCTGGCGGTGATGTAGGGTTGTGTTCCAAACAAAACAACTATAAGTGTACGTGCTCTAGTTCCTCAACAACACAGCTAGGAGAGAAACAAATATAGAGAGAGAGTTGAAGACTCTTCTTTGAGTCATAAAAGTGCATTCAAATGACTTAGGAGCTGCACACTTTGGAGAGGGGTTGTCACGTATGATGGCCTCTAGGTCACTCTCTGGCCTCTAGGTCACTCTCTGGCCTCTAGGTCACTCTCTGGCCTCTAGGTCACTCTCTGGCCTCTAGGTCACCAGACTGCTGATTGTTACGCACACCTGTCACCATCGTCACGCGCAACACCTCTTGTTGACACTCACCTTGACTTCATCACCTCCTTGATTACCTGCCCTATTTATGTCCCACCCTTTGGTTCCTTCCCCAGGCGTTATTGTTTCTGTGTCTGTTTCATGTCGGTTCATGTTCGTTTATATATTAAATGTTTTCACTTCCTGAACTTGCTTCCTGACTCTCAGCGTACATTGTTATAAGGGTGTGGCCACTTAGTCCTCAAACGTATCACTCAAACCCTCGTAATTGTTTTGTCTTATGTTACACCTACCCCACATGTTCCAGGATATTGTTATCATGTTACTGAATGCATCCAAAGTATTTTCAGATTTCGTTATCATCATATGCGGCAAAAAGTACAGTAAATGTAAAATGCATGTAAAATAAACAGTGTAAAGTTTGGATTCAGTCTTGTGTCAGGTGAACTGTTGTGTACTCACATTTGGTCTAGTAATTTTCCCATTATCTCTAAACTGTTGCCTTTCAATTATTACCATGGTTATGCATATGCTTTTCATATTTCTTCTGTAGAAACATTTAAATATAGCCCTATCCATATAGGCCAATTCCCAAGAGTGTAAAGGGTTAATGACGTCTAGTTACTTAATGACTTGTAAATACTTAATGACTTCACACAATTTTACGTCAGATATAATAGCGCCTCTGGCCAATATTGACCAATTACAGACTTTGGAAGACTATTACAGTCTATTAACCAATTTCCGTATTTTAAAAGCTTAAACTAAAACAGAATCCACATGCTTATTAGGAATGCCTCTGAACATTATTGCTTGTTCAGAAGCAGAAATATGGCATTCATATCTGAAGTTGGCCAAGTTCATATCTATGTATGACTTATCCAATGTTTGTCTCTGACACTGTCTTTTCCCACCAATTAAAACAGTTCTCACTTCATCACTCCATACTCTCCCCTCCCTCACTCTTGGCTCTTTACCACTCTACAGTTCATTTACTGTCCATTCTTCATGTCACACACACACACACACACACACACACACACACACACACACACACACACACACACACACACACACACACACACACACACACACAACATTTGTTCTTAACTGACTTGCCTAGTTAAATAAAGGTAAAATAAATATTTAAAAAAACACACGCACACACTGTTTTGGATGGGGATTGACTGAAGTGGGTTGGAGAGATGGAAATGAAATAGATGGAGAAGAGAAAGGGTGAGAAAGGTAGAGGAGTGGTTAGAGGAGAGGGGTGGATAGAGGAGATGGGTGGTTAGAGGAGATGGGTGGTTAGAGGAGAGGGGTGGATAGAGGAGATGGGTGGTTAGAGGAGATGGGTGGTTAGAGGAGAGGGGTGGTTAGAGGAGAGGGGTGGATAGAGGAGATGGGTGGTTAGAGGAGATGGGTGGTTAGAGGAGAGGGGTGGTTAGAGGAGAGGGGTGGATAGAGGAGAGGGGTGGTTAGAGGAGAGGGGTGGATAGAGGAGATGGGTGGTTAGAGGAGAGGGGTGGTTAGAGGAGAGGGGTGGTTAGAGGAGAGGGGTGGTTAGAGGAGAGGGGTGGATAGAGGAGAGGGGTGGATAGAGGAGAGGGGTGGATAGAGGAGATGGGTGGATAGAGGAGATGGGTGGTTAGAGGAGAGGGGTGGTTAGAGGAGAGGGGTGGATAGAGGAGAGGGGTGGATAGAGGAGAGGGGTGGATAGAGGAGAGGGGTGGATAGAGGAGATGGGTGGTTAGAGGAGAGGGGTGGTTAGAGGAGATGGGTGGTTAGAGGAGAGGGGTGGATAGAGGAGATGGGTGGTTAGAGGAGATGGGTGGTTAGAGGAGATGGGTGGTTAGAGGAGATGGGTGGTTAGAGGAGATGGGTGGTTAGAGGAGAGGGGTGGTTAGAGGAGAGGGGTGGATAGAGGAGAGGGGTGGATAGAGGAGATGGGTGGTTAGAGGAGAGGGGTGGATAGAGGAGAGGGGTGGATAGAGGAGATGGGTGGTTAGAGGAGAGGGGTGGATAGAGGAGAGGGGTGGATAGAGGAGAGGGGTGGATAGAGGAGATGGGTGGATAGAGGAGAGGGGTGGATAGAGGAGATGGGTGGTTAGAGGAGAGGGGTGGATAGAGGAGATGGGTGGTTAGAGGAGAGGGGTGGATAGAGGAGAGGGGTGGATAGAGGAGAGGAGTGGTTAGAGGAGATGGGTGGTTAGAGGAGAGGGGTGGTTAGAGGAGAGGGGTGGTTAGAGGAGAGGGGTGGATAGAGGAGAGGGGTGGATAGAGGAGAGGGGTGGATAGAGGAGATGGGTGGTTAGAGGAGAGGGGTGGTTAGAGGAGATGGGTGGTTAGAGGAGAGGGGTGGATAGAGGAGATGGGTGGTTAGAGGAGATGGGTGGTTAGAGGAGATGGGTGGTTAGAGGAGATGGGTGGTTAGAGGAGATGGGTGGTTAGAGGAGATGGGTGGTTAGAGGAGATGGGTGGTTAGAGGAGATGGGTGGTTAGAGGAGAGGGGTGGTTAGAGGAGAGGGGTGGATAGAGGAGAGGGGTGGTTAGAGGAGAGGGGTGGATAGAGGAGAGGGGTGGATAGAGGAGATGGGTGGTTAGAGGAGAGGGGTGGATAGAGGAGAGGGGTGGATAGAGGAGAGGGGTGGATAGAGGAGATTGGTGGATAGAGGAGAGGGGTGGATAGAGGAGATGGGTGGTTAGAGGAGAGGGGTGGATAGAGGAGATGGGTGGTTAGAGGAGAGGGGTGGATAGAGGAGAGGGGTGGATAGAGGAGAGGAGTGGTTAGAGGAGATGGGTGGTTAGAGGAGATGGGTGGTTAGAGGAGAGGGGTGGATAGAGGAGAGGGGTGGATAGAGGAGAGGGGTGGATAGAGGAGATGGGTGGTTAGAGGAGAGGGGTGGTTAGAGGAGATGGGTGGTTAGAGGAGAGGGGTGGATAGAGGAGATGGGTGGTTAGAGGAGATGGGTGGTTAGAGGAGATGGGTGGTTAGAGGAGATGGGTGGTTAGAGGAGATGGGTGGTTAGAGGAGATGGGTGGTTAGAGGAGATGGGTGGTTAGAGGAGATGGGTGGTTAGAGGAGAGGGGTGGTTAGAGGAGAGGGGTGGATAGAGGAGAGGGGTGGATAGAGGAGATGGGTGGTTAGAGGAGAGGGGTGGATAGAGGAGAGGGGTGGATAGAGGAGATGGGTGGTTAGAGGAGAGGGGTGGATAGAGGAGAGGGGTGGATAGAGGAGAGGGGTGGATAGAGGAGATGGGTGGATAGAGGAGAGGGGTGGATAGAGGAGATGGGTGGTTAGAGGAGAGGGGTGGATAGAGGAGATGGGTGGTTAGAGGAGAGGGGTGGATAGAGGAGAGGGGTGGATAGAGGAGAGGAGTGGTTAGAGGAGATGGGTGGTTAGAGGAGATGGGTGGTTAGAGGAGAGGGGTGGATAGAGGAGAGGGGTGGATAGAGGAGAGGGGTGGATAGAGGAGATGGGTGGATAGAGGAGAGGGGTGGATAGAGGAGATGGGTGGATAGAGGAGAGGGGTGGATAGAGGAGATGGGTGGTTAGAGGAGAGGGGTGGATAGAGGAGATGGGTGGTTAGAGGAGAGGGGTGGATAGAGGAGAGGGGTGGATAGAGGAGAGGGGTGGTTAGAGGAGATGGGTGGTTAGAGGAGATGGGTGGTTAGAGGAGAGGGGTGGATAGAGGAGAGGGGTGGATAGAGGAGAGGGGTGGATAGAGGAGATGGGTGGTTAGAGGAGAGGGGTGGTTAGAGGAGATGGGTGGTTAGAGGAGAGGGGTGGATAGAGGAGATGGGTGGTTAGAGGAGATGGGTGGTTAGAGGAGATGGGTGGTTAGAGGAGATGGGTGGTTAGAGGAGATGGGTGGTTAGAGGAGAGGGGTGGTTAGAGGAGAGGGGTGGATAGAGGAGAGGGGTGGATAGAGGAGATGGGTGGTTAGAGGAGAGGGGTGGATAGAGGAGAGGGGTGGATAGAGGAGATGGGTGGTTAGAGGAGAGGGGTGGATAGAGGAGAGGGGTGGATAGAGGAGAGGGGTGGATAGAGGAGAGGGGTGGATAGAGGAGAGGGGTGGATAGAGGAGATGGGTGGTTAGAGGAGAGGGGTGGATAGAGGAGATGGGTGGTTAGAGGAGAGGGGTGGATAGAGGAGAGGGGTGGATAGAGGAGAGGAGTGGTTAGAGGAGATGGGTGGTTAGAGGAGATGGGTGGTTAGAGGAGAGGGGTGGATAGAGGAGAGGGGTGGATAGAGGAGAGGGGTGGATAGAGGAGATGGGTGGATAGAGGAGAGGGGTGGATAGAGGAGATGGGTGGATAGAGGAGAGGGGTGGATAGAGGAGAGGGGTGGTTAGAGGAGAGGGGTGGATAGAGGAGATGGGTGGTTAGAGGAGAGGGGTGGATAGAGGAGAGGGGTGGATAGAGGAGAGGAGTGGTTAGAGGAGATGGGTGGTTAGAGGAGATGGGTGGTTAGAGGAGAGGGGTGGTTAGAGGAGAGGGGTGGTTAGAGGAGATGGGTGGTTAGAGGAGAGGAGTGGTTAGAGGAGAGGGGTGGATAGAGGAGAGGGGTGGATAGAGGAGAGGGGTGGATAGAGGAGAGGGGTGGATAGAGGAGAGGGGTGGATAGAGGAGAGGGGTGGATAGAGGAGATGGGTGGTTAGAGGAGAGGGGTGGATAGAGGAGAGGGGTGGATAGAGGAGATGGGTGGTTAGAGGAGAGGGGTGGATAGAGGAGATGGGTGGTTAGAGGAGAGGGGTGGATAGAGGAGATGGGTGGTTAGAGGAGAGGGGTGGTTAGAGGAGAGGAGTGGTTAGAGGAGATGGGTGGTTAGAGGAGATGGGTGGTTAGAGGAGAGGGGTGGTTAGAGGAGAGGAGTGGTTAGAGGAGAGGGGTGGATAGAGGAGATGGGTGGTTAGAGGAGAGGGGTGGTTAGAGGAGAGGAGTGGTTAGAGGAGATGGGTGGTTAGAGGAGATGGGTGGTTAGAGGAGAGGGGTGGTTAGAGGAGAGGAGTGGTTAGAGGAGATGGGTGGTTAGAGGAGAGGGGTGGTTAGAGGAGAGGGGTGGTTAGAGGAGAGGGGTGGTTAGAGGAGAGGAGTGGTTAGAGGAGATGGGTGGTTAGAGGAGAGGGGTGGTTAGAGGAGAGGGGTGGTTAGAGGAGAGGGGTGGTTAGAGGAGATGGGTGGTTAGAGGAGAGGGGTGGTTAGAGGAGAGGAGTGGTTAGAGGAGATGGGTGGTTAGAGGAGAGGGGTGGTTAGAGGAGAGGGGTGGTTAGAGGAGAGGGGTGGTTAGAGGAGAGGGGTGGATAGAGGAGATGGGTGGTTAGAAAAGATGGGTGGTTAGAGGAGATGGGTGGCAGACAGGGACTGGGGTGGTTAGAGGAGATGGGTGGTTAGAGGAGAGGGGTGGTTAGAGGAGATCGGGGTGGTTAGAGGAGAGGGGTGGTTAGAGGAGAGGGGTGGTTAGAGGAGATGGGTGGTTAGAGGAGAGGGGTGGTTAGAGGAGAGGAGTGGTTAGAGGAGATGGGTGGTTAGAGGAGAGGGGTGGTTAGAGGAGAGGGGTGGTTAGAGGAGAGGGGTGGTTAGAGGAGAGGGGTGGATAGAGGAGATGGGTGGTTAGAGGAGAGGGGTGGTTAGAGGAGAGGGGTGGTTAGAGGAGATGGGTGGATAGAGGAGAGGGGTGGATAGAGGAGAGGGGTGGATAGAGGAGATGGGTGGTTAGAGGAGATGGGTGGTTAGAGGAGATGGGTGGTTAGAAAAGATGGGTGGTTAGAGGAGATGGGTGGCAGACAGGGAGAGGGGTGCTTAGAGGAGAGGGGTGGTTAGAGGAGATGGGTGGCAGACAGGGACTGGGGTGGATAGAGGAGATGGGTGGTTAGAGGAGATGGGTGGATAGAGGAGAGGGGTGGTTAGAGGAGATGGGTGGCAGACAGGGAGATGGGTGGATAGAGGAGATTGGTGGATAGAGGAGATGGGTGGTTAGAGGAGATGGGTGGCAGACAGGGACAGGGGTGGTTAGAGGGGATGGGTGGTTAGAGGAGATGGATGGCAGACAGGGACAGGGGTGGTTAGAGGGGATGGGTGGTTAGAGGAGATGGATGGCAGACAGGGACAGGGGTGGTTAGAGGAGATGGATGGCAGACAGGGACAGGGGTGGTTAGAGGAGATGGATGGCAGACAGGGACAGGGGTGGTTAGAGGAGATGGATGGCAGACAGGGACAGGGGTGGTTAGAGGGGATGGGTGGTTAGAGGAGATGGATGGCAGACAGGGACAGGGGTGGTTAGAGGGGATGGGTGGTTAGAGGAGATGGATGGCAGACAGGGACAGGGGTGGTTAGAGGAGATGGATGGCAGACAGGGACAGGGGTGGTTAGAGGAGATGGATGGCAGACAGGGACAGGGGTGGTTAGAGGGGATGGATGGCAGACAGGGACAGGGGTGGTTAGAGGAGATGGATGGCAGACAGGGACAGGGGTGGTTAGAGGGGATGGGTGGTTAGAGGAGATGGATGGCAGACAGGGACAGGGGTGGTTAGAGGGGATGGGTGGTTAGAGGAGATGGATGGCAGACAGGGACAGGGGTGGTTAGAGGGGATGGATGGCAGACAGGGACAGGGGTGGTTAGAGGAGATGGATGGCAGACAGGGACAGGGGTGGTTAGAGGGGATGGATGGCAGACAGGGACAGGGGTGGTTAGAGGGGATGGGTGGTTAGAGGAGATGGATGGCAGACAGGGACAGGGGTGGTTAGAGGGGATGGATGGCAGACAGGGACAGGGGTGGTTAGAGGGGATGGGTGGTTAGAGGAGATGGATGGCAGACAGGGACAGGGGTGGTTAGAGGAGATGGATGGCAGACAGGGACAGGGGTGGTTAGAGGAGATGGATGGCAGACAGGGACAGGGGTGGTTAGAGGAGATGGATGGCAGACAGGGACAGGGGTGGTTAGAGGGGATGGATGGCAGACAGGGACAGGGGTGGTTAGAGGGGATGGGTGGTTAGAGGAGATGGATGGCAGACAGGGACAGGGGTGGTTAGAGGGGATGGATGGCAGACAGGGACAGGGGTGGTTAGAGGGGATGGGTGGTTAGAGGAGATGGATGGCAGACAGGGACAGGGGTGGTTAGAGGAGATGGATGGCAGACAGGGACAGGGGTGGTTAGAGGAGATGGATGGCAGACAGGGACAGGGGTGGTTAGAGGAGATGGGTGGTTAGAGGAGATGGATGGCAGACAGGGACAGGGGTGGTTAGAGGAGATGGGTGGTTAGAGGAGATGGATGGCAGACAGGGACAGGGGTGGTTAGAGGAGATGGATGGCAGACAGGGACAGGGGTGGTTAGAGGATATCGGTGGTTAGAGGATATGGATGGTTTTGGCTGTAAACAGCAAAAGGTGAAGACCTTAGATTGTTCATCTCTCCTACACAATGCACTCTACAGGGTAAGAATGAGGGAAGATCCTAGTACAATGCCCTTTGTACAACACACATGCATGCTTGCAAGCACACATAGACACACACAAAAAACACACACAGACATGTGCGACAGGGTAATCTCTGTTTTCTACATCCAGATTATAGGCAGAATAGGTCTCAGCTGCAAGGGAGGACAGATAAGTCTCTATAATGATCAATTTTATGGCCTTAGATATTGACAGTAAACCTCCTCCACCCAGCTGTGGCAGAAAAACATATTTTCTCGGTTTCTGATTTGCTGGAATTCAATCAAATTTGCACAGCGGGAGACCTGGCACTGCCAAAAAATTCACATAATTGCCTGCCCAACATCAAAGTGCATTTTTAGTAATCAGAGCGAGCCAGGCAGAGGCAGAGGTTTTAATGGCCAGATAGTGGGACAGGGCCCTTCCCATCAAAGACTGTCAGATATATATCCTGGTTGTTTATTTCAGGATATATACCACATTTAAGGTGCAGGCTAAATAACTGCTTAAATGCCCATAGAATGTTAATGAAGAACCCTTCAAACCACTGGTAACCCAACAGAACCCCACAGTGCTGGAGGATTTTCTGCGGTAAAACTCTGCAGAGAAAAACTCAGAGAACAAAAAACTGTGTCACATCTGTTACATCACTCCTTAAAACAGAGTTAAGTAGTCAGGAGGAATGAACATTGACAAATAAACACAAAGTTAAATAAACACCAATAAAAGTTGACATGTACAGTCGTGGCCAAAAGTTTTGAGAATGACACAAATATTAATTTCCACAAAGTTTGCTGCTTCAGTGTCTTTAGATATTTTTGTCAGATGTTACTATGGAATAATTAAGTATAATTACAAGCATTTCATAAGTGTCAAAGGCTTTTATTGACAATTATATGAAGTTGATGCAGAGTCAATATTTGCAGTGTTGACCCTTCTTTTTCAAGACCTCTGCAATCCGCCCTGGCATGTTGTCAATTAACTTCTGGGCCACATCCTGACTGATGGCAGCCCATTCTTGCATAAACAATGCTTGGAGTTTGTCAGAATTTGTGGATTTTGTTTGTCCACCCGCCTCTTGAGGATTGACCACAAGTTCTCAATGGGGTTAAGGTCTGGGGAGTTTCCTGGCCATGGACCCAAAATATCTATGTTTTGTTCCCCGAGCCACTTAGTTATCACTTTTGCCTTATGGCAAGGTGCTCCATCATGTCACCAAACTGTTCCTGGATGGTTGGGAGAAGTTGCTCTCGGAGGATGTGTTGGTACCATTCTTTATTCATGGTTGTGTTCTTAGGCAAAATTGTGAGTGAGCCCACTCCCTTGGCTGAGAAGCAACCCCACACATGAATGGTCTCAGGATGCTTTGCTGTTGGCATGACACAGGACTGATGGTAGCGCTCACCTTGTCTTCTCCGGACAAGCTTTTTTCCGGATGCCCCAAACAATTGGAAAGGGGATTCATCAGAGAAAATGACTTTACCCCAGTCCTCAGCAGTCCAATCCCCGTTCCTTTGGCAGAATATCCGTCTGTCCCTGATGTTTTTCCTGGAGAGAAGTGACTTCTTTGCTGCCCTTCTTGACACCAGGCCATCCTCCAAAAGTCTTTGCCTCACTGTGCGTGCAGATGCACTCACACCTGCCTGCTGCCATTCCTGAGCAGGCTCTGTACTGGTGGTGCCCCTATCCCGCAGCTGAATCAACTTTAGGAGACGGTCCTGGCGCTTGCTGGACTTTCTTGGGCACCCTGAAGCCTTCTTCACCACAATTGAACCGCTCTCCTTGAAGTTCTTGATGATCCGATAAATGGTTGATTTAGGTGCAATCTTACTGGCAGCAATATCCTTGCATGTGAAGCCCTTTTTGTGCAAAGCAATGATGACGGCACGTGTTTCCTTGCAGGTAACCATGTTTGACAGAGGAACAACAATGATTCCAAGCACCACCCTCCTTTTGAAGCTTCCAGTCTGTTACTCAAACTCAATCAGCATGACAGAGTGATCTCCAGCCTTGTCCTCGTCAAAACTCACACCTGTGTTAACAAGAGAATCACTGACATGATGTCGGCTGGTCCTTTTGTGGCAGGGCTGAAATCCAGTGGAAATGTTTTTGGGGGATTCAGTTAATTTGCATGGCAAAGAGGGACTTTGCAATTAATTGCAATTCATCTGATCACTCTTCATAACATGCTGGAGTATATGCAAATTGCCATCATACAAACTGAGGCAGCAGATTTTGTGAAAATTAATATTTGTGTCATTCTCAAAGCTTTTGGCCACGACTGTAGTGTCACCCATCATTACTATTTAGGGAGAGAAGCTATGGCTTCAGTTGTACCACAACTGATCTGCTGGTCTTTGAGAGTGCTGCGTAGTTGGTGCAGTGTTCCAGGGGTGGGCAAAGTTTTTGGCTCGAGGGCCACATCGGGATTTAGAAACAGAGGGCCGTACGTATTTTTTAAAATCGATTTGTTATTCGAAATCAGTTTGCAGTCCAGAAAAAGGGAAGTTATTTGAAAATACACAGCGTATACCAAACATCAGGAACACCTTCCTAATATTGAGTTGCAACAAGGATGTTGGCCCATGTTGACTCAAATGCTTCACACAGTTGTGTCAAGTTGGCCGGATGTCCTTTGGGTGGTGGACTATTCTTGTTACACACGGGAAACTATTGAGCGTGAAAACCCCAGCAGCGTTGCAGTTCTTGACACAAACCAGTGCGCCTGGCACCTACTACCATACCACGTTAAAGGTACATAAATATGTTGTCTTGCCCATTCACCCTGAATGGCACACATACACAGTCCATGTCTCCTCCCCTTCATCTACACTGATTGAAGTGGATTTAACAAGTGACATCAATTAGGGATCCTAGCCTTCACCTGGTCAGTCTATGTCATGGAATGACACAATTAAGCACTATTATACATTTATATGTAGTTTTGTTAAGTATTTAAAACTATGCTGTAGCTTCCGCAGTATTAGACAGGAGTACTCTGTATTATGTAGTATTACACACAGACTAATGACTCCTCCTCTTTTGGTTACTGGCCCAACACTCTAACCACTAGGCACTGCCGCCCCATCGCCATGCCTACATTTATAATGTACTGATGATGATGATGATGATGCATCTAGCAGCATTATTATTATTATCATTATCATCATCATTGACCCCTAAACTCTGTCTTGGAAGGGAAGCTTCCCCTGATGAGTTAGCTGACTGGGGACAGTCCATGGCTTTGGCTGACTGTGGCAGTTTCACCAAGATTAAGCTCATTGTTCAGATCATCAAACACACTCTCTGTCTTCAGCTCTCCTACAGAGTCCTTGGAATAACCCGTAGTTGTCCAACGTAGATTGTTTTTCTCTGTAAACTTTATGTACCCCAAAACACAATCGATAGAAGCTCCAATACATAATGATTATATTGCACATGGAATGTTTCTTTTTAGGCTTTGATTTACTGAAACCCTATCTTAGTCCTGCAATCGGGAAGGAAGCACGAAACACTGCAACGAATAAGCTTTGATTCACGATTTGGGGCTCTTGGTTGAACAGGTGACTTGTTTTTTGCTGTTCACTGTTAAGGTGAACAGTGGATTGTCAACAATAGTCAATGTAGGTAATCGACAGAAGAAGAAATTCTAACCAATGTCATAGCTGCTGCTTTCTTAACGCAACCGCTATAGAGGCAGGTTTCCTGAGGACACAGCAGTCTGTTAACATAAAGTGGGTGGCAGGTAGCCTAGCGGTTAAGTCTGTTAGCGGTTAAGTCTGTTAGCATATAGTGGACGGAAGGTAGCCTAGCGGTTAAGTCTGTTAGCGGTTAAGACTGTTAGCACATAGCAGATGAGTAAATAACAGAAGAAACTGCCTGGAATACACATGGCTTGATCTGCTCATCAGAATGTAGAGTCACTACTACTGCTGCTACCACTCTTCATGTGTAACAGGCATCCCAGGGGTTCTCTGTGGGTTGTATGTGGGTTGTCTGTGGGTTGTCTGTGCTCAGATTGAGAATGAGATCTCAGCAGAGCACTGAGCGAACACTAACACCTCCCAGGATGACTGATATGTCAGTATCACATCTGTCAAAAGAGACGAAGGGAAACTTTCTCTTAAAATTTGATGTGAAGGAAACTGTGTGTGTGCGAGTGGGAGGGGGTTGCACTTGTGTGTTGATGTGTTTGGGTGTGCGTGTGCGTGCATGCATGTGTTCATTGCAAAGGCCTCTAGATTCTGACTCGCATGGTTTGGACGACTCTATCAGAGCAGTAGACCCAGACTCTTTTTACACAAGCATGCATGGTTGGAGGGCTCTGTGGAATATTGCTCTAAACAGATTCCATCACACTGTTGATGTAGAAACAGCTGATGAGAATGGAAGGGAGCAGTCACGGGCCTCATGATGGATGCAGCTCTGTATCAATAATATCAACTGGGTTTGTGTAGGTGCCCAGAGTTTATGAAGATTAATACTATATTTGACAGTGTTGAAAGAGTGGGGAACTGAGAAAGAGAAATGGTGGTGGAAATGGAGGGAACGGAGGGAAGAAAGTAATAGACAAAGGGAAAAGAAAAGGAATCAGCAAAAGAGGGGAGGAGGAGGTGGGGAGGGGGGAGGAGGTATGGAGGGGAGGAGTAGATAGGGAGGGGTTAGGGAGGGGTCGGGGAGGAGGTAGGGAGGAGGGAGGGGCTAGGGAGGCGGGAGGGGAGGAGGAGAGGCGGTAGGGTGGGGGGAGGAGAGGAGATAGGGAGGTTAGGTGGTATGGAGGAATGGAGGTAATGCAGGGACAAGGTAGGGAAGGGAAGCGGGGAATAGATAGTGAGGGGAGGAGGAGATAGTGAGGGGTAAGGTAGGAATGGAGGAATGGCGGTAGGGTGGGGACAAGGTAGGTAGGGGAGGAGGAGAGGAGGGTAGGAGGTAGGAAGGGGAGGGGGAGAGGAAGGGAGGAGGGAAGGGAGGAGGAGAGGAGGTAGGGAAGAGGGAATAGGGAGGGGAGGGGAGGAGGAGAGGAAGTAGGGAGGGGAGGAGGAGAAGATGTAGGAGAAAAGGCAAAGGGAGAAAGCGTAACGCAACTACTTTAAATAGATGTCCTTCATGTCAACTTGTTCTGGTGTACTCATGCAGGACCCATTTGTAGCTGTCAATGATAGGAGTTCAAATTAAATCTGCTGACCTGCTCATTATAATGTTCATAATGATGATACTCGTTATCCTGTGCTCCTGTGTGGCTCAGTTGGTAGAGCATAGCACATGCAATGCCAGGGTTATGGGTTCAATTCTGAAAGGGGGCCAGAACAAAAATGTATACACTCACTACTGGTCTGCTAAAAACATTATCCATAAAGCTCCTTTACAAGTCTCATGGACACATTACTAAGTAAATGCATATATGAAAGTACACAATTAGCAAGACAATGAAATTGGAACAGCAGAAGGGTTGTGTTAGCTCCCTGAGCTAATGCTTAGGCTTTAGCTAATGCAGACAACCCAGGTTTGCAATGCTGTCTGAGTTAAAAGTGTACTTAACCAGGAGCCATTTGTCTCTGTTTTGGATGAAGCTAAGATTAGACTTGATCCTTACCATAAATTACTGTACCTTAGCACTAATTAGGGTTTCATCACTCCAGAAAAATCGTTTCCACTGCTCCAGAGTGCAATGGCTGTGAGCTTTACATAACTCCAGCCGACGCTTGGCATTGAGCAGTGTGATCTTAGGCTTGTGTGCGGCTGCTCGGCCTTGGATACCCATTTTATGAAGCTCCCAACTAACAGTTCTTGTGCTGACGTTGCTTCCAGAGGCAGTTTGGAACCGGGTAGTGAGTGTTGCAACCGAGGACCGACGAGTTTTACATGCTACACGCTTCAGCACTCCGTGGTCTCATTATTTGAGCTTGTGTGGCCTACCACTGCTCCTAGACGCTTCCACTTCACAACAACAGCAATTACAGTTGACCGGGGCAGCTCTAGCAGGGCAGAAATGTGATGAACTGACTTGTTGGAAAGGTCACATCTTATGACGGTGCCACGTTGAAAGTCACCGAGCTCAGCTATGGAGATTGCATGGCTGTGTACTCAATTTACTACACCTGTCAGCAATGGGTGTGGCTGAAATAGCCAAATCCACTAACTTGAAGCGGTGTTCACATACTTTGGTATATATAGTGTATATGACGACATAATTTAACAACTACTGCATGCTACCTTATGGTAGGAGTAATACAACGCCTTCAGAAAGTGATAATACCCCTTCATTTATTCCACATTTTGATGTGTTACAGCCTGAATTCAAAATGGATTCATTAGATTTTGTTCTCAATACCCCATAATGACAAGGTGACAATATGTTTTCAGAAATGTTTGCAAATGTATTGAAAATGAAATACAGAAATATCTCATTGACATAAGTATTCACACCCCTGAATCAATACTTTGTAGAAGCACTTTTGGCAGCGATTACAGTTGTGAGTCTTTCTGGGTAAGTCTCTAAGAGCTTTGCACAACACATATTTGCCCATTATTCTTTTCAAAATTCTACAAACTCTGTCAAATTGGTGTTGATCATCACTAGGCAACCATTTACAGGTCTTGCCCATATATTTTCAAGTATGTTTAAGTCAAAAATCGAATTCGGCCACTCAGGAACATTGTCTTTTTATAACCATTATTACTATGAAATAACAAAATCTTTAAGTTCTGTATATTACTTAGTTTTATTTGATGACTTTATTATTTTTCATTCTGTAAAGTCATCATCTGTTTCATCTCTGCTCAGACAGTAGCAGTCTGCCAGTCAAACCTAACGTTATGTACAGTATGTGCTCCCCATGCTGTACTGTCTAGTCGTCCTATTTAGCCAGCCTGCCTAAGTAGCCTACGCTGCAGAGTTGTTGGACAAAATCCTTTTACTAGTTCTTCAAAGTAGATAAAGCATACTTTCACAAACTGTCTCTGTCCTCTCATCGTGTTGTGTACATTCCTCTCTCATGCGGTCTGTTTGTATATAACTTAACGTAGCAACACAGACAGAACAATGAGACAGATACTTAACCGGATGCATAAATGAAAAGCATCCACTTGGCTTAGTGAGAGAAAGCCCACTGGCTGGTAGTGGAAGAAGATGGAACAAGATTAATTTTGGCCAACATTCTGCACATTTTCTCATCGATGAAACATTTGATTTCAGTACAGTTTTCTGTTCCCAAAATTAGAATATGTTATGAACAGAGTGGACTACGTTTTGTAGACTTCACACTTTGCAGAAGTAAAAAAAAATTGTGTTGTTTAGGAGTGCAAAGGTGAATTGAGTTATTGCACACGCACACTTCACAGAGCAGGCGTTCCCTAACGGGAATATGCAGATGCATGCTAGAACGCACCAATAGGATCTCACTAGCTCGTGCTTGGCTCTGCCCACCTCCTTGCTTGTTCTGCCCACTATGACTCATTGTTCCCATTGGAAACAACTGGCTGTGGTCTATCTTGGTTTAGTTGTAAAAAATCTTTGGTACCAGGCATAAAAGTATCCGTCCAGATATCTGTATATAATGACGAGATGCTCACTTCTCCGCCCTAACAATGGGAGTTGTTGTCCCAAAGGCGGGAAGGCAGGCGGCAAGTTTAGGTCCAAAATAAACCCATAGAAACGCATTGGGCTTAGTTCGGACAGATTTTGGCGAGAGTAAAACGTCTTGTTTCGTCTCTTCTTCTCTGATCCATCTCCATCCAAGCCAGAAGAAAATGGGTCAATGGATTATGGTATTGCAGTTAATTACCACGTTTCTGAGCTGAACTAGGTTGAATATTTGCTTAATGAAAACTACAACTCCCTTCAGCCTAGCGTCCCACATGGTTGACTTGATTTCTGTCGGGAATTATTTGATTTCTCTACAGAGAAACGACACGTTGGGCTCACAAAAACCTGAACTAAATGGAATTCAAGTAATTGAACAGACGTCGTCAATTTGTTGTTTAATAACCAAAGAAATGTCAGTTGATTGCTCAGCACTAATACTTATTGACTCAAGATATTTCAGGTTTAAATGTTTTATTAATTTTAATATATATATATTTTTACATAACTCCACTTTTACATTATGTGGTATTGTGTGTAGGCCAGTGTACATGTAACACTTCCAGGTACTGGCAGTGTGTCACGTCCTGACCAGTAAAGAGGTTATTTGTTATTGTAGTTTGGTCAGGACGTGGAGGGGGTGTTTGTTTAATGTGTTTCGGGGTTTGTTGGGTATGTTCTATGTTAGTATATTTCTATGTTCTTTCTAGGTCTTCTATTTCTATGTGTAGTTTATTGGGTTGACCTTCAATTGGAGGCAGCTGTTCCTCGTTGCCTCTAATTGAAGATCCTATTTAATAGGGGTGTTTTTTTCCCATGGGATTTGTGGGTAGTTGTTCCATGTGTAGCTGTATGTTGCACAGGACTGTTTTCTCGTCATTGTTTTGTTTAAGTGTTTGTTTTGGTATTTTTTCATCTTAATAAAGAAGATGAGTATTCACATTCCCGCTGCGCCTTGGTCCCATCTTTACGACGTACGTGACACAGTGGTTCTCCTGTAAAAAAAGCCAAGTTGAAGGAAGGAGAGAAGAGGGGAGAGAGTGAGGGAATGATGGAGGTTTATGGAGAATGGGAATTATCTGTATCAGCCACTAAAATTATTTTTATTTGCTGTTGGACACGCTCCAATTGTCTTCAGGCAGGTTTAAGTGTTGTCATGCATCACCTAGCCTGGAGATAGTCAGAACACCCCAGGTGAGGGCCTTTTAATTTGGACACTCCTCACTGAGCCTAGTGATACAGAACAGTCCAGCTAATGGCATTTTAATGAGGACACTCCTTACTGCTCCTGGGGATACACAGCAGCCCAGGTAATGACATTTTAATGAGGACAGTCATTGCTGTTGCAGGAGAGGACACAGTGTGGGTATGTGTGTGGGCTGGCAGTTGGGTGGGTGGCTGTGTGTTTGCATATTAAGGAATCTTATTTCATTATTCAAAATGTGTATCTCAATAAATGACAGTCTCAGGCTATTAACAAACAGGTGTCAGTATTTAAACCGAACAACATCCTGAGGAAGTTCACTTAGCTTGCTGATAAATTGCCATATTTCAGAAACAGTCTTTAAATCATCACATCAGTCTTTATATCATCATATCCTAATCATAGAATTAGGAATTGGAATATTAGAATGGACATCAACTTTCTTATGATGGGATACAAGTTCAGCCATGTTAGTCAGGGAATTGGTCAATCATGGATCACCAATTCTGTAATTTGTATACCTTTATTTAAAGTCAGTTAAGAATACATTTTTATTTTCAATGAGGGCCTAGGAACAGTGGGTTCAGGGGCAGAACAGCCTGTTCATGGGCAGAACGACAGATTTGTCAGCTCAGGGATTTGAACTTGCAACCTTTTGGTTATTAGTCCGCTCTAACCACTAGACTACCCTGCCGCCCCAAATCAATGAACTGGAAGATTATTTGCATTGTATGTTTGTTGGCTACGTAGCTAGCCAGCTAGTTTTAGAGGAACGATATGCTGAGTCAATATTCACGTAATAATGAATTCCCTTGACCACGTCAACAAATTGGGAGTCAGTTTTTTTGTTATACATAAATAACAAAACTTGCTGAAAAGCTGCTGTGTTGTTCAATGTACATGTAACCATGTCAAAAATCCCAACTTACGGATCGTAATGCTCCCACGTAAGGAAATAGCGCCTGGGAGAAGAGCCCTGTGGCTTCAGGCTATTCGGAGTGGGAAATGTGGGGACACAGTGGCCAAGTAGGGTACAAGTCTATGTGTGTAGAAAACATTTCATAACAGGTAAGACATTTAATTTGTTTAGGATAGTCCATTTGTAACTGCACTCACTACTTGTAGCTGTATAGTCCATGTGTTTGTGTTGTTGGTCTTGGCTAGCTTAATGATCTGGTCGGTAGCTAGCTAGCACATGGCTACTAGCACCGTCATGAAAGGGGCATGAGGGAAGGCCTACAATGTTACGTTTTTCTATTTCTA